>NC_089822.1:66012658-66210158 GCF_035046505.1 Tiliqua scincoides
AACGCCCCCTCCCACCTCCTCCCCGCCCCGCCACGCTTACCTTCACAGCTTGTGTTGGCGCGGGTGTGCTGGCACAAGCAGTGGGGAGGAAGCGGAGGCTTCTGCTGGCCTCCGTGTGTTGGCACATCTAGATGCGCCAATGCAGCTTCCTCCCACGGAGGTGCAAACGTGCTTTATGTCATGTTTGCGACCCTCCTGGGGCTCCTATGCTGGCATAAGTGCCAGTTAGGATTGCGCCCATAACCTCTAGTCCTGCTACTGTAGCCTTCTTCCCTGTTTTCCTCCTGGTAGAGGAGGGATGCATAGCACTTAAACTTGGTGCTGCTGCAGACACTAGTTCACTTGATCTGGGCCTGGAGGAACCACATTAGATGTCCACTTTCAAATTTAATGTCACAGTTTGAGGTATCGCCTTTATTTTCCACTCTAGGGCATCTCAGAAGCATGGGAAACAAATGCTGAGCTGGATAGTCCGTAGGTCTGACCCAGCGGGGCTCTTATGTTTTTATGCACAGTTTTGTGCAGTGGTACCTGAACAGAGAGTGGGAAGTTATGCAGAAACTATGTACTGCTTTGCTGACTAGATAAATACAGAAGACCAAGTTCTGAGCATTTATTTCAGAACTGGCCAATTATTCTGAAATACCAATTGTTATTTTATTGTACCTGCCAATTGTAAGGGCTGATGTGTACATCCCCATCTCCTGCACTAAAAGAGAGATACAGGCCTGAGATTTGAGCACACACAGTCCATGACAGTTCACAGGACTGGGTCCCAGTCAGAACTTCCTGGTTCAAGTTCAAGAGTTGCTTCCAGTGTGTGGCACCATCCAGTGATTCATTCTGCCTGTCCTTCCATCCTTCTGACAGTTTATGAGCTACAGCCTACAGCTATACTACATATAATGTCCCCTCTTTGTTTTGTAAAATCTATGTTGAAGAAAGAATAGGCAGTCAATCATGCTGCCCCAGTCATCCATCTTTTTCCAATAAAACAAAACAAAATGTTTTTTTTTCTGTATCGTACTTGCACATACATCAGTGGATTATTTTTTTATTTTATCCAAAAGGAAATTGCCATGTTGTTATTTTTTTCCCCTTGTTGAACACTTTTTAAATGCCATCCTGCTTTTTTTTTTTTTTTTTTTTTTTTTTTGCTATTGCAGGCAATGAATGTATTGGATTTACTGACACGTAGCTTAGACAGTATTAAGCATGGATTCCGGCAGGACACACATTAATCTGCATAGCAAATGTATAGGAATTCCTTTAAAAAAAATATCTGGCAAAGTAAGTAAATAATCCTCACGATCAGTAGTTTTCTCATCACCCTGTACATACATTTAGAATCAGGCATAGGCATAATTCTACTACAGATAAATCTCCAGTTATTACCAGGTTTGCAATTCAATTACCCGAGCAGCCTCAAGTACCATTGATTATTCATGGGCTTCTTGGGCTGGGCTGGCTACAAAACTGTTCATTAATCCCCTGAGTGCCTCTGTGCATCCGGCATGCGCCTGACATAGCAAAACTTTACCCTTAGTGTACTGCAGGCAAGCAACAGTAGCAGCAGTCAGAGTGAAAGGCACAGGGCAGGGAAGCTCCAAGCTGAGTGTCACCATCCAGCGGCCCTTATTCTTCTTAGCAGAGACCACGCTGAACAATGGCTGCTGAAGGCATTTTGGGCTTGGTTTGTGGGTGAAACGGCCCAGGTTCAAGGAATTTAGAGCCAGCTGGGCAGTCACAGCAACAGTGGTGAGGCAAAAAAGAAAAGAATGTGAAAGTGGGCAGTGCATTCTTTTCCAGCACAATGTTGCATGTGTTTCTCTGACTGAACCCAGTAGCCCCACAGAGACTTTACAGCAGAACCTTCAAAGTTGACCACCTCTCTGTATTGACCACCTCCTTAAGTTGACCTAATTTTCACAGTATGGACAGATACTGCATATACACTATGGGAGACCAACCTCTCTATATTGACCACCTCTGTAAGTTGTATCTTGATCAATTCGACCATTGCACAGATTATTAATTTACCCTCTGTAAGTTGCCCACTGAACGCTATACTGTGGGCCTGCGTTTTATCTGGTTTGTCCCATCCTGGAAAAGCAAGAAGCCATGTGACAATCCCTCCCCTATGCCTGCTAGCGTGTGTGCGAAAGGGTTTTTATAGGTGGGCACACTGCACATAGCCGACAGACCTGCGCCGGCTGCCGACTGTACCTGGATATGTACCAAGTTGTGAGGGACATGAGGTTGCTTGTGCATAGTGAAGCCACTCTCCTTTCACTTTGGTTCCCATCACCAGTGCATTACTTTACACTTATATTGAAACACAACTGCTATTTTGCTGCCTATGCTCCCAGTTTGGAGAGATCCTTCTGGAGCACTTCACAATCCCTTCTGGTCTTCACCACTCAGAAAAGTTTAATGTCATCCACAAAGTTGTCCACCTCCCTGCTTATCCCTGTTTCCAGGTCATTTATGAAGATGTTGAAAAGCACCAGTCCCAGGACAGATCCTTGAGGCACTCCACTTTCCACCTCTCTCCACCTTTTTTGTCAATTGCCCATTGACACTCACGCTCTGTTTCCTGGTCCTCAACCAGTTCCCAATGCATGAGGTGACCTGTCCTCTTATTCCCTGACTGTGGAGTTTTCTCAATAGCTTTCAGTGAGGGATCGTATCAAACACCTTCTGGCATTTAGTGAATCTGAGGAGACCTAGCGGAGACCAGGCAGCCTAAGTAAAAAAGTGTTTTTTTGTTTTTGTTTTTTTAGCTGTTGGGGCTATGTAACATGCTACATGCTGTGGGCTGGCAAGGGATAGCATTGTCTGCTATGTCTGCTGTCTGCTATGCTGTCTGCTATGTCTGCTTATGTCTGCTATGCCTGTCTGCTATGAAACCAAGTATTTTTTTTTAACTTACAATTTTTTTTTAAGCTTATGAATTTTCAGGGGTTTTTTTAAACACTGATTGTGGGCTGTTTATTCTTTGTCCCTTGATATAGATGATATAAATAGTAAGCATCACAAGAGGATCAATTCTCATTGATATTTACAATAAAACTTTTTTTAAATCCAATCTAAATAATAGATTGTTATTATTTGTTTGTCCTGGGAGCTAAACATGATAATATTTAAATGCCTTTTTCCCGTATGTTGACCACCTCCCTATGTTGACCAATTTCCTCCTGTCCCTTGGGTGGTCAACTTAAAGAGGTTCTACTGTATTTAAGGGGTCTCTTTTCTAATAAAGTATTTTAAATACTTGGGTCACACACATGCCTTCTTCCTATTTAGGACTGAGTCACTGTATCCTGATAAGAATTTAGATTCTTTTTGCAAAAGTTCTGTAAAAGATGGTGCAGTGGTTCAGAAGTTGGGACTTAAGACCCGGAAGAGCCGGATTCGAATCCCCGCTCAGTCATGAAGCTTCCTGGGTGACCGTGGGCCAGCAACTATCTCTCAGGCTCACAGGGTTGTTGTGAGGACAAAAGGAGGGGAGGAACTATATACATCACCCTGAAAGCAGGCATGTCAAACAAAACAAAACTACAGGGGGAGGGACTAACCCTTACCCATCAGGCCCCCTGGCATAAGGAGGGCCTGATGCATGTCAAGCAACTGACTAGAATAAACCATCTCTGTCAAAGCAGCTAGTGCTCATTGTGGCCTCTTCCAAAGCGGGGTAAGTCTCCTGCCACTGCGGTCCCATCTAGATCACCTTTAGAGCCAACCGGGGGGGGGGGGGAGGGTGAATCCTGCCATGGACGTACAGGCAGTAGCATTGATTCCATTTCGACATCACACTTTGTCTCCAAAAGATCCCTTAACAGCAACTTACATAAAACCTCAGATCTGCACTGAGTGGGCCATGACATGTAGGGCTTTCAGGCCCAGGATGGCAATTAGGGTATGGTGGAGGCCTCCTCTGCCATCCCCGCCCCTCTCCAGGGCTTGAACCGCCTCCCCCACCCCAAAACAACTCCTCGCCACTTCCGTTCTGCCTCTTCCCCATACACGTGCTGCTCAATGGTGCACTTACCAGCACCACAGCCATTGTGCTGGATTCAGCACCGGCAGGGTGGCATAGGCCTTCCCGCCATCACACGTGTGATGCACTGGTATTGCACTGGTGCTAGCCTCAGTTAGGATTGGGCTGTAATTTATTAAAATATTGATATCCCATCTTTCAATATCACTAACAGCAGCAGCGATTCAACCTTCAAACAGGAAAATGAAAGAAAGAACATTAGATACAAATGGGAATTGGGTGAATAAAAGACTTTACATAGAGGTCAGCCTGCCAGAACAAATATTTTCAGCTTGCCTTGGAATGGAGTCAAGGTTGGTGCCAGAGAGATATCTCCGGGAAGGGTGTTTTCCAGCTTGGATGTGACAATAGAGAAAGACGTTAGAGAGGATTTGCAGTGCGCTTCCAGCTGTATATGTCATATATACCCAGTCTCCAATTAAGCTTGAGTGCATACATCTTTGCTGAATTATTTTTAAAAAATTCAGATTGGATGGTTACTCCTTACAGAGCCTAGCAGAGGAGTATCCTGGGGACTAACAGTTCTGCCCTCCATTGTGCTTGGCTGAAGTTAATGCGAGCAGCAGCCTCTCTTGCATTCAAATACACTGCATAGCATTTGTGCTCCAAAAAAGAGAAAGCTCTCTCAAATATAAACAGATAATTTCCATCCCCTGCACCTGACTGTTCCTCATTCTCTATACAGGTTAGCTTTGGAGGGCTTCACTTTCCTATCAGAGAACGTGCATCTCCACAGGCTATACAGATTGGCATTTTGGCCTCTTCAGTGAGCCAGGCTTACGGTGTCACTGCCACGGCTTGTTAGGAAGCAAATCTTCTTGAGATCTGCATGTTCAGCGCTCACACTACGGCACAGGCCTTGTATTTCTTTTCAGCTTTGCATTCTAAGTGAAATATTTGACATTTTCAGAGTGTTGCTTATTTCTAGATGAAAGTTCATATAAACGATTCTAATGCAGTTTAAGAACTTTTTTTTTATAGAACAGATGACTGTAATCCTTCTGTACATTGTGATCAGACAGACAGAATACCCCCCACCCCCAACTGGTGCATGCTCTCTCTCTCTCTCTCTCTCTCTCTCTCTCTCTCACACACACACACACACACACACACACTACAATAAAAGCATTGATCAGTAACTTGGAATTCTCAGCCCTGCAAGGCTATGATTTACTTTCACAAATCTGTTTGAAACTTGCTTTTTTTTGGTTCCTGGTCATCTAGTGGCTGATTTGAAAAATGCAACCTTTACAGTTTTCTTTTAAAAGGTTGAGGGTGGGGTGGACGTGGGGTCATGAGGGAAAACAGAAAACAGTAAGTGAAAGAGAGGGGAAGAAATACATTTTGTTTTTTAAAATTCACTAAGGATTTTTGTGGGAAAAGTCTGGCAAAATGTGGCAGTTGTTTATGTTCTGTGATATTGCAAATGCAATGCCTATAATGTTTTTGGTCCCTGTTGCGTATATGCAGTGTTGGGCAGAATTGGCTTAAGCCTAGATTGCCAAGTGCTGAGAGATTTTGTGGTGGTAATGAAGCTTCTGACAGTGATTGGTTCAATCTGTAAGAAGGACCTCAGTGCCATTGGCTAAATTAGTCCAATTCTAATTGCTATTGACTGAATTGCTGGAATTGTGAACAGGGCAGGTGAAAGGCTCCAAGAAAAGGGGGCAGAACAAACTGGACCTGTGAAAGTGATGTTGGAAGCAGAAGAGATCCAGTGAATAAGGCAAGGAAGAGAAGGCAAAAAGGAAGACTTTAAGAGGAGAAAGAAAATGGGGGGGGGGGGACAGAGGAAAGGAGAACATTGCCAGAAACTGTGCACATGGCAAGCTGAAGTTCATATGTCAATGAAATAGTCAGCCAAATGGTTGTCCACAGGTCTCTATTATGTTTGAACATAATCCTCTGTTGTTGTTGTTGTTTTTTTTTAATTTCTTAGCTGTCATATAAATGATACAATGATTTAGAATAGCATATGATATAGTTGACTGGGAATATTACACAGTTATGTGTATTATGTTCAAAAGTCCAAACAACCCACCCCTTGGAATCAATTCAATACATGTAGATTTTGTTCTGCTTCCAGGATGATAGTTTGAATTTTATCCTACTGCTGCTACAATACTGTCCAAGGTAGAATGGGCTATTCAGGCAGTGATTCCCAAACCATGGTTCCCAAACCATGACATAGGCGCCGTGTCACTTTCATAGGGATGCCATGCAAATTCTTCCCAGTTTCATTGATCCGAGATTGCATGAAATTGCATGCATTTGCATGAGAATTGTGCAAGATCGCTTGAGAATTACAGAGAGAACAGCGGTGAGTTTGGGAACTCCTGGGCTACTGAATTGTTCTGTCCCCTGAACAGTCACAAGCACTTGCAATCAGGGTGGCAGAGTGGGCTTTGGGAAGAATATGAATATGGATATTCATATTTTGGTAAGAAGATGTGGATGTATGATGGCCCAATACTATTGTGGTGTGGCGCTGCTGGAACTAGTGTTCCAGCAGCATAACATGCTTTCTAGGCTGTCTCAAAAGATGACATGGTGGTGCGTGTAGTGTGGCTGCCGCTGGATCAGCACAGCAACAGTGAGTGGTAAGTGGCTGGCTCCGTGCAGTGACAGACACCAGATTCCCACCTCCCCAGGAAGGATTGTGCAGGGGGTGGGAAGGGGGTAGGTAGGAGGCAGTGTCCAACCTCAGACCCGCACTGGCCCAGCACGAGCTCATGCTGAGCAAGCTCTGACTGTTGCAGGTGTGCCTTATGGCGTGATTGCGACAGTACATGCCGGCAGTGGACCAGTGTGAGCCCTTCAGGATCGGGTTCTGAGTGTGTTCATTCGGAGAGATAAGATTTGCACTGGTGAAGCCCTGATTCACAGCTCAGCTTCTTGCCCAGTACACTTGCCCTAAATAAATATGGTGATCCCCAGTTTCAATTTTTTGGAATTCCTAGACAAATAAAAAAAAATCCTTGTCTGGCATGGGAAAAAACATTGAAAGGCAGCACCAGGTGAGCCTCTTGGGGGGGGGCATTCCACATACCAAGCCTCACGTTATGTCCTAGCTTATTATAACAGCTCTGTCTTTTGGGTTCAAATGCTGAGTGAAAATGGAGTTCATACTCCAGCCTCTCCTATTTGGCATATTTTCAAAGAGATCCAACCCTTCCTGCATAATAGGAAAGGAGGTTTCCGAGAGAGGCATCAGGAGGAGGCTTGCTCTGTATTTGGTGCTGTTTCATCTTTCTCTGCTTCAGCAGCCGAGGGACCTTCTCCCCATGAATTCTGCATTTATTTCTCCTTTTTGTCTCTTATACAGACCAAACTCCTTTGCAAGGTTTTTGGATATCTGGGAGTGTAGGACATTTTAATTGAGCATTTTAATTGCCTGACCTGCCTTTGAACTGATCACAGCTACTACCCGAGATGACATAATTCCCAGAAGTGCTGCTGTGGCTGCTACAGCTGGTGAAAAGTGGCTGTGGGTTTGGATTTCAGCAGCATTTAGCCTCTTGCAGTGTCACAGCTTAGCTGTTAAAAGGGACAAATCTCTGGAGTCATCTCCAGTGCTTTTCCCCTGGGGAAGATGTGCAGCAGTCTTTACTTCTGTTGTTTCTGGAGTGGTAGAGAGCTGGTCAAATAGTAATGGGGTGGAGGGATGCTAATATTGACACAAATGTGCTTGTTTGCTCTCTGCTGAGACTAGAACAAAACAAATACATAGGAAGCTGCCTTCTGCTGAGTTTTGACCATTGGTACATCCAGCTCAGAATTCTCAACATGGACTGGCAGCAGCTCTGTAAGGTATCAGGCAGGAGTCTTTCCCAGTCCTACCTGATGGTGCCAGGCCAGTCCTAGACTCTGGAACCTTCTGCATACAAAGCAGGTGCTCCATCACTGAGCTACAGCTCCTCTTCAGTAGTAAGAGACAGGTACGGATACCTGTGGCGTAGCTAAGGAGGTGCAGGGGGTAGCAGTTGTTGTTGTTGTTGTTGTTGTTGTTATTATTATTATTATTATTATTATTATTTAGCAGGTACACTGGGCATCAAGATTTAGGGGGGCAACAAGCTGAGCTTGACACTAGTGACCAAAATTGTGAAAATCTTGGTATGTATGAAAAATACCATCAGGTTATATATCATTGGAAAGGTAATTTTATGCAGAATGCAATGAAACAAACTGTATTGGAATATCTGTATTCTATCAGAAGTTATGGCCAATTAACCAGAAAATGAAAACACAACTGCCTTATGGAACAAAAAGTGGATTTGCTTAACTCCAAACTGAGCTATGAGACTGATTGTTCTGAGTGCCAATGAGATATTATTATGATACAGCATGGAAACAATAATTATTTAATTATTGGCCAAACAATTATTTGGCTAATTATTTAATTAGCCAAAGGGCGCCGCTAAAGTAAAGGTGCTCGTGTAAGGCACGCAGCCTCCATGAGTGCCGAGGATCCTGTGGAGTGGAGCTCTGCGGTTCTTCCTCCTGCCCGCCCCCAGGCACGCTTCTGGCATGCCCCCCTCCCCGTGTCACGCTGGCCTTCCTTCCCCCTCCCTGCGTCATGTTGGACTCCCCCCTCCCCGGAACGCCCCCGTCCCCGCCCGGTTTGCCGTTCCGCAGCCCAGCAGTGGCAGGCATCGCCAAGCTGCGGAACGCGGGCACCCGCAGGGCGGTGGCTCAGCACTGGCTGGAGCTGAGCCACCTCTGGCGGGAGCCCGGCGGTAAGCACCGCAAACATGCCCTACAGCATGTTTGCAACTATGGTCCGCGCTGCGGAGGCACGGTGCAGATCATAGTATTGGGCCCTTAATTAAATTTGATTTTATCATGCAGGGGGAGGATACAAAATCTTCTTTGACCCCAGGTAGCAGATAGATGCCTAAGAGCCCAATCCTGAGCTCAGTGCTCTGGCTTTCCGCTGGAGCGCACTGTCGCAAACGTGCATGTCTGGGAAGCTTACCGCCGGGCCGGCACCCGGGCTCATGGACCGCCGAGTAACGGCATGGTAAGCAGGGGCGGAAAGGGGGCGGGGAAGAGGCGCTCCAGGGAGGGGGGAGGCATGCAGAGGGTGGAGAGAGGGCGGGGAGGAGGCGTGACAGGGAGGTGGGAGGTGGGGAGAGGGCGGGCTAGAGGCATGCCAGGGAGAGGGATGGAGGTGGGTCCCATGGAGCTCCACTCCACCAGATCCAAGGTGTTTGTGTGGGGCTCGGAACCCTACATGAACACCTTTACCTTGCAGGGCTGCTTCCCTTACCTGGGAGAAAGGGACAAAAGTCCCCTTCTCCCAAGGCACCGCCCATGGCAGGTTGAGGCGCACAGGATGCGGCAGGAGCGGTTCTCTGCACCACTGCAGCCACGCGCCCTGGGCAGCTCAGGATTGGGCTATTAGCGATGCCACTGACTGCTGAGAGGCAGCAGAGCAAGTGGGTGGTGAGCTGCTGGGGGGAGGAGGTGGGTTCCTCCTAATTTTCACTTTTTAAAAAGCCCGGGCATGATGTCACTTCTGGTTGTGACATAACTTCCAGGACAACATTTTAAGCTTGGCAGTGGGCTACACAATCATTAGCTACGCCACTGGGATAGACTGTCAAGTAGTAGCAAAACAGTCTGGCAAAACAATATCTTTTGCCACAATTCCGTTGGCCAAGCAACATTCACCCAATGAACCATCATGCTGTGCTGAACTTTGCCTCTGGCCTGTGCAGTCCTGCACTGAATGAAGTTGGCAGCTATATGATACCTCTAGGATCCGAGGCGTTGTTCCTTAAATGTCAGTCGCAGAAGATCATTGCCTGGAGAAGACCATATGCTTTCATCTCCTGCTTGTGCACTGCCCAGAGGTGTCTGGTTGGCCACTATTGGGAATGAGATGTTGGACAAGATAGATCTTTGGCCTCAGGGCTGGTCCATCCTTGATTTGATGAGCGGTGGGTGGAATGGCAGAGTATCCCTTCACACCAGGTTGAGTCTGCTACTGCCTTGCTCCAGACCACTGCAGACAGAGCCACGACAATCTGCTTCCCTACCTCATCATGCATCATGCAACAGATCTGATTGGGCCATCTCTGTTTGGTCTGAGCTGGCAAGGATTTTCTCATGAACCTTGGAAAGGCAACGGGAATGTTTTCAATCAGTAAGGTAAATGCATTTTTGCCATGTGGCCAGTCGTGCTGGAGAGGGTAAAACCTCAATGGGCCATATGTGGCCTGAGGGTCTAATGTTGCCCACCCTCTGCTATTGTTTATGGTAGCTGAATCTGAACTTGCATCTGAACAAATATATCTGAGAGTGACATTGTGCACTGATGAAAACCAGTCTACTGGAACTCTTCTCTGCAAGCTGTTCTAAAATTCAGGGTGGAAACGCTTTCGGTTGTCTGGGCGAATGGTGTGTGGCAATGCTGAGGCAAACAGGAGGAGGCAGATGTTTTTTCCACAAGATGCATGCAAAAGACAGCAGATTCTTGTTTCAAAGTGTACAGTTCAAAAGGCAGAAAACTCATTCGTTTGCATCCGAGCAGTTGCATAACTGCCAGAAACAGATGTGGATGACAGAGACAAGACAATTAAGCTTTTATGTGCTTCTCCCCTCGCCTCTTTCTAAAGCTCACCTAGAGGAAATGGAGTGTTTTGTTCAGGAGAGGAGAAGATGCACTTTGAAAAATGTGCATGCCTTGCTGTCACAGTCAATGGGAGCAATCAGAACCCTATGTGAGCGAAAATGCCTGTTTTCCTCAATTATGCTATTAAGAGAATTAAGTGGCCACGTGATCAGAGGCACTGAGCTTTCATGGATCAGTGGCTGGCGGAAAGATAAGGAAAAAAAACGAGTTAGAGTAAATGACCAATTGTATAGAAATTAGAAAAAAATCATAGCTGTAAATGACCAATTTTGGTAAAAGAAATTAGAACAAGTATCATATAAAAAAAATGTGACACACATACATTAACAAGAAGTGTGTTTAAAACAAACACATGAGAGGAAGTAGATTGGCTGGGGTCCAAAAAACTACTTAGGCTTACACAAGGGACTTTTGGTAGCCCAGGGGATTTTTTTTCCTTGTGAACAACTGACCCCCACGGCTTATTGCTAATTGCTTTAGAAAACTGTCCTCACTTTCAAAAGCAGTTATCCCTTTGCACTGTGGAGGGCTGCTGTTTGAGGAAAAAGCAAGTCTAAAAGGCAACTCATTTTGCAGAATTCGCTTTATGGTTTTTCGGAAACTGGCCACTAGGTCTGGGCAGTGACTGCGGCAGAAGTCATTGGGGCCTTCTTTTTGGGAGAAGCCATAACTCAATGCACAGCGCATGCTTGCATGCAGAAAGTCTTGGGTTCAGGGTTCTGGCAAGTGCAGATAGGGCTGGAAAGACCCTGCCCAAAACCCTGGCTAGTTAGGCCAGAAGTAGGCCAAATAAAGCCCAAGGGCTAGATCTGCACACACAGATCTAACACACAGACTATGCACACACAGACTAACTATGCCAGAACTGAGCATGAACAAGCATATGTTCTGTTAGGGATCAAAGCTAGCTCAAAAAAATAGTCCATAAATGGAGATCCCTTTATGAATTCAGAAATGAGTACTTTCAAAAACAAACCAATGACAAGATGTGTCGAGGAAGGCCACACTTTTTGTTCATCAGAGCAGTCACCAATAACCCACACCACTCTAGCAGACTGGCACTGGCATAGCTAGAGGGGGGCGGCGCACTAAGTTTTGCAGGGAGCCTCCCTGCAGCGTGCAGGTGGCTCCTCCCCCTCCCCTTGGGAACCATTTGCCTCCATTTAGCCTCACAGCAGCATGCAAGCGGCTCTTCCCCTCCCCTTTGGAGCCATGTGGGCAAGGGGGGAAGGGGGGGTGAATGGCTCCCAAGGGGAGGGGGAGGAACCACCTGCATGTTGCAGTGAGGCTCCCTGCAAAACTTTTGTGAGTTTTTCCTCCTTTTTGCATAACATATCTGAACCTGTGAATAAAACCCACATCCTGGGAGTTGCCTGGCCTGGAGTAATCAAAATCATTAGCACCACAAGAAACAGATCCCCAACTCTAGCTGCTCTCACCAACTCCATGGCCAAATTCAATCAAGGAGTCCATGCTAGTTAAGCCACTGGCCTTCAGAACTAGCTCCTGCATGCTTGGTGAGGTACAAAACAATAGAAGCTTCCATTTAGGGCCATGGATGAGCAATCAAGGACCACTGAGTCGCAAAAGAAGGTTCCTTGATGAGCTCACCACACAAAAAACCTCCATAGGTATCCATGGGAGTAAAAAGTATAAAAGGTTGGGTCACAGGATCCCACGTGTCTTTCATTCATTCCCCATCTGCCTACCTTGCTGTTGTTGTGATCATATGTCTGACCTACTGGTGCTCTATGAAGCACCCCCATTCCATCAACTACCCAAGAACCACGGTACCAAGTGCAAAGCGCACCAGGACAGGTAACTGATCGCTCCCTTCTTTTTCTCCCTTCTTCTTTCCTGCTCCGAGGTTCTCAAACTTGGTGTTGCAATGCCCCAACCAAGGAATCTCTCGCTGCCCCACCTTAAGAGGTGGGGTGATAGCAATGGTGGCAACTTTATCCGGGACAAGAGATTTATTTACAAAAAACAAAACTTACCTGAAGGTTGCTATGGCTATCCAGAGGGCCCAGGGAGCCCCCTCTGTAGGCCTCCATGCACCTCCAAACTGCTATAAAAAGCAAAAAAAAAAAAAAAAAGCCTTTTCCTTCCAGTTTTGTCCACTGTGGCGATATTGAGAAAAGAGCATTACTATGCCCTTGCATTGATGAGAAAATAAAGTAAATTCTTGGTTTTTGTCAATTGTGGCTAACAATTCTGCAATGATATCAGTTTCAGTTCAATAACGATTATGCAGATGATGGTTGCATGAATCTAAAATAGCTTTGATATAATAGTAGGGTCATCATTGTGACTGGTACTGCTGATAGTTCCCCTGCCTGCCCCTGCCCCCCCCCCCCCGGATTTTACCTTGCTTTTTTATATTTGGGCCAAGCTATGCAAGTACTAAAAAATGCCAGTGTTTTCCTAACTAGGAAATAACGCAAAATGGAACACAACAAAGCTCTTGTTTGCAGTTTTGGTGAGGCCTCTTTCTGAAAAGCAAGGCTGACTGATCTGGTGATCATTCATATCTTTTATGAATGATCCCAGTGTGTGCCTGCCCCTGGGGGCTTGCATTGCCCATGTACTGTAGTTTGGGGCCACCTGCCGCATTTCCTAGCCAGCTCATTTCTGCTTAGCACTCGGTGAAGCAGAGAAGATTAACTTTCGGAAAATGAAAAGGACAGATAGAAGAAGAGCTGCTTATCAAATATGCACATTTCAGATGGAACTTCACACTCAGTAGAAAGATGTTAGATTGCTGTTAGCTCTCTGGAGCGCTCCTGACAATGTGTTATCAGGTCATGTTTGCATGACAGTGGAAGCCCATGCAGGAAACATTAAGTCATATGACTTCTAAGACAGAATCAATCAAGTGAGCAGTACAGCTCCTGAAAACTAATTTCACCTTCATAAGGTCTGGTTATCTGTGTGGCAGACATGAGGTTTGTCAGCCCCATTTCAGTCTGACCAGGTTCAGTGCTGCATCGAGAATTTTAATGAACCGATACTGTACTATGTATGAAAAATGACACTGAGATGAATTCATGAAAAAGCCAAGTCCCCATGAAATATGAACAATTACAGCAGGCTTCATCCCCCACTTAGCTCACATAAAATGCCCATTTAAAAAGCTTTTGTCTTGCTAATCATTTACAAGTTTGTGCAGAGCTTTTTATCACCTTTTGGCAGTGTGGAACCTGAAATGAGTGTCACTCATTGAGAGTTCACTATCTTCTCATTAATTGCAGAGGGATAGATATATTTTTAGTGCGGGGGATGGTGTTATCCATGATACATTTATTCAGCCATTTATTTATCCTAATAACAGCCAGAGCATACTGTGAACTGTGAGATCTTTTTGTAAATTGCTGTAGTGATTGAATATCAGAAAGAACCGTGCCACCAAAATTGCTTGGTGCTTGTATCCAGCATCATTTACTGATTAGCCCAGAGTTTCTCAAACTGTGGGTCAGGACCCACCAGGTGGCTTGGGTCACAAGCTAATTTCAGGTGGGTCATGTAGCCTCTGGCTCAGTCACCATGGAAAATACAGAACTAAAAATACATGATACAGAGCTCTGAGCAGGGCAGGCTCCCAATGGGAGAGAAGTATGTTGCTTTGCCCTGAAGAGGTGGGAAGAAGGAATGCTGGAATGGGGGAGGGCTGGGTGGTTGGAGAAGGACCCAAGTCTGCTTTCTACTTTGACTTCCAAGCTGGAATGTTTGAATGCTGAGCAATGCAGAATAACAGCACAAGTGTAATGGGGACCTTTGGCTAATTGCGGCTTCAGTTTGAAGCCTAAATTGAACACTTCTGGCCATGACATCACTTTTGGGTTAATGACATTACTTCTGGTGGGTCCCAACAGATCGTCATTCTAAAAAGAGGGTCTTGATGCTAAAAAGATTTAGGACCACTGGATTAGCCTAAATTTTAAGCCCACTCTGAGAAGCAACATACTGTTGAATGAATCAATATGCAGACGACAGTGCAGTAAAACTAGAACATTTGTGAACATTTCCAGGTGGCTTTGATTGAACCAGAAGAATTGCTCCATTGCTAATGTTCCTTAGCGGTGAGGGGATGCTTCCACTAAGGCTTGACTTTGCTGATCTACATATGTTACAATAAGGTTTACCACCTAAGGGCGCAATCCTATCTTGGACTTGCTGGCCCAGGATGGTCGCAAATGTGCCATAAAGCACGTGTGCGCCTCTGTGGTTGGAAGCCTCAGAAGGCTGGCAGAAGCCTCCATGGCAGCTTCCTTGCAGCCACTTGTGTCGGCATGCCCGCGCCAACACAAGCAGCAAAGGTAGGCGTGGGGGGCGTGGAGGAGGCGGGAGGGAGCCTTTTTTGAGCGGGAGGAGGGCGGGCGATGGGCGGTCCCAGGGTGGGCATGCAGGGAGCTGGAGGCGGGGCTGGGACCCGGCTGTTATGCCAGATCCCAACCCCCATCCCCAGGGAGAACAGAGCGGCTTCAAGCCGCTCCGCTCTCCTCGAACTTGCGCCACCTGCAGAGGTGGCACAGGTCCAAGGTGACCCATTGGGGCCAGCAGCCCTTACCCAGGGGTAAGGGGAAGAGTTTCCCCTTGCCTCTGGCTGAGCCGCTGCTGCCAACGAACCTGTGTTCGATGAAGCGCAAACCTCCTGGCTTGCCTGCTCCAGCGCAGGTTTGGATTGTGCAAAAATTCTATTTAAAATGCAGTTTGGGGTGGCATTTTTTCTTGCCAAGGCAGAACCCATTTCTGACACCATAGGGGCAAAACTATCCGTATCCACAGATGTTGCATCAGATTCTGGTTGATATACTTTGTGCCATGTTTAAAAAAAAATACTGTGCATGAAAAAGTCTCCCCAGATGTTCTCACACTTTCACTTTTTACTTGCAGTTGTTCTTAAGAATGATTTTGTAATCAATAGTTGCTTTGTGGTAGACAGCATAATTCTTGCACAGACAAGTGGGAAGATGTTCAGTGCCTCTGATGATGATGAAAATACCGAATTTGGCAACATGACGGGGAATAGCTAAAATCAGATGGACTTTTGGATGTTCCATGGAAATCTGTTGCCTATTGTAAAGATTTCCTGAGATAACTCTTTGGATTTTGCACATTTGCATATAAACTCTATCTGGCTGGTATCCTGAACCGGCCAGCGCGGGGATTTGGGAGGGTGGGGGGAGATGAGACTGGGACATTCTGGAGTGGGTGGAAGCTGGGCAGCTGGTGAACCTGTGGGCAAAGGGAAGTGATTCCCCTTGCCCCAAGTTGCTCTGCAGCCAGTCCCAACCCTACACTGGATACAGCGCAGGCCAGCCAGCCAGCCTGTTCCAGCACAGGTTAGGATTGGGCTTTTATTCCTTTTGCGACTTATTAGTAGATTAGTAGAGATTAGTTTTTTGGCGATACAGATCACATACAAAACACATATCGCTTTCTGCTCTTCTCTTTTTGTAAAACAAACAAAAAAACAAAATCTGGGGAAAAATAAAACCATTTCTAACACCTCTACATATTCTCTAACACCTCTGCATACTGACACTATACCACTAACTCGACACTATACAACCTTTCAACTCGGTTCTGAGCTGCCCGGCACGCAAATAGCTGCCATGGCAACCTGAGCGCAACCAGGCAGCTGCCGGAGGGGAAGAGGACTTTCATCCCTTTCCCCCAGGTAAGGGAAACAGCCCTGTAAGGGGGCTACTCAATTCTGCTGCAGCTCTGGAGCTGCTGCAGCATCAGAGAGTCCGATGTTGGACTGCACGGTTCAGGATCCGGTGCAGCAGAACTCCACCGGTCCCATCCCTTCCTTCCTGTTCTTTCCCCCTGCCATGCCTCCTCCTCACTCTCCATCCGCCTTCCCCCTGCCTCCCCCGCCCCAGAATGCCTCCTCCCTGCCTCCCCCCACACCCGCGCTCACCTCTCCACCACCAGGTGGTCTGGACAACTGCCAGGCAGCAGAATGCGGGCCCAGCACTGGAGCTGGCCCATTGCAGGCTCACACTGGGTAGGTCCAGCGCTGGGCCTATGGTAAGGGCTCACAAACGTGCCTTATGGCATGTTTGCAACAGTGTATGCTGGTGGTGAGTCAGCACACAGGTCTCTGGTTTGGGCCCTACATCACCTACCCAGTATACTCTTAAAGCGATTATAATATATATAATATTTGTAAAAAAAAATCTGTAAAAAAAAATTGAAAAATAAAACCGAAATAGTACACCTCCACTTATTAGATGTGTGTCATAACTTAGATGTTGTAAACCTGCAACCAGTGAAGAGTTTGCCACCAGATAAAGAATCCCAACCCCATGTTCTGTAATCATTGGTCAAGCACACAATGAAATAGTACAGAGTTAAGTGGTATTCTGGATTACTGTAGTCATTTACTTGTCATTTCAGGTAGGTATATAGTCATAAGCTCAGGCTCATGTAGTTTGCTATAGTAATGTGTTTGTGTTGACACTCTTTATTTTGAAAGAACAGTATGATACACCATGGATTTGTCTGTCTGAGCATATCAATTTTCATTTCAGAGTCTACTCAGCAATCCAGCACCCAACTGTGATGCAACAGAAAACTTTTCTTTCCTTTTATAAAAGATTGCCAATTATTAGCTATTCCACCCATTTGGAGCTATCTGCTCTGCAGGCACCTTGGCAATGTTTGTCCATATCTTTGGTATGAGATACATGACACTCTGCTCCAGAAGATCATGGGTTTTCACATCAAGGGCTTCAGATGTAACTACCATTACATTATGGCATGTGACTGTGCTATGGTTGCACCAGTGACTATTGTGCATGGTCTGTGATTTTGCTTGGGGTCACAACTAACACTCAACAGTTTGGAAGGGGGAGCTTGGGGAAGATTTTTCTTCTATCAAGGGATGGACTTGATGATTCCCTCCAGCTAGGAATGAGCGGTCATTCCCCAGTTCAGTTCAGAGGGTTCAATGATTTGAGATATTCTAAGCAAATGTGCAGATGTCATCAATACTTTGTGAGCAATCCGCAGAAAGCCCACTGGAAGCAAAAACCAGAAGTGCCCTTCTGACACTTCTGGGGGCATCAGAAAGCATCCCAAATGTGAATGGAACAACCTTCTGGTCACATACGGGAGGTCCTCTGTGGGTCCTCCAGCTTTGGGTTTGGAACCCGCAGTGAGTCAAATCCATGCGTAATGCTCGTGGATCAAGAGGATCGACTGTATATATTTTTGGTATGTATTGCAACATTGTTTTTAATGAGGTTACACAAGGGGTGAATTCGGAGCTGTGATTTCCAGTTCATGAAATGAAAGGGAATCATTCAAATATATTTCTTACAGACTTGTGATCATCTGTAATGCTTAATTAATTTTAAAATAGTAGAAATTAATCTGTTCCAGTTAAAAAAGCAACAAAAACAAAACCCAAAGCCCTGATTCTCATATTTGTAGATGATGGTAATTAGCCTTGGTAGAAGCCTATTGATGAATATGAACTTGCAAGGCATTATTGTGAAGAAGAAATTTCTCTTGCCTCTGTAGCTTTGTTCTGTACAATAAGTCTGGTCAGATATTGCTCATAAAGAGCCTCCTTAATTTAAATCAGTCCATGTAATACGTGCATTCATCAGGACATCAGTTTTAAACCTACATTCAAAAGCTACTTCATAGCTGGGGGAAAAAAAAAAGTCTGCTATGGGAGGTATACAGAACAGATTCTAGTGGCAATAAGCCAGTATGCAGATTTTCCTCTTGTAATCAGCAGAGTTGCTCATCCTGAGTCAATATTTGACATCTTCATGCATTAACTGTACTTTTTGAGGAAGTGAATTAATATGTGTAGGTTGAATGTTAGGCAGATATGTTATGCCAGATACGATTTTATGTGGGTTATAGAATATAGAATATTGAGTAAGGTCTGAATCATATGACCTGATCCCTGTTGTCATGTGTTCGGACGAAAGTGCAAGGAAGTACCTTGAAGAAAGGCAAACAGAAAAGGCAACAGGCTGGCTGGCTGAAGCAATCTCCTACAGATGTTTGATATTAGGGATGAGCAGTTTCCCTCAGGTCCATTCCATAAATGTGCCTATTTTCTGGTATGCCTTTGGTTCCATTCTGGTTCAATTCTGGTCAGACATGTGCCATCTCTAGTTTTTAAAGGCATATTTTTTTTTTTAAACACGATTGTGCCATTGTACAATCATGCAATGCCATAAGTTGTAAAAATAAATGCATTGTGAAATTGCGCAGTTAAGAAACATTTTTAAAAAGTCTTTTAAAAATAATGTAATCAATCAGGGGGTTTTAATTTTACCTGTTTACATTTTTCGCAGCAAAAAAATTCAGAAATATTCTGTACCAAAATCAAATTCTGACAAAGCAAGTTTTTGAGGAATACAGGGCCAAGAAATCTAGGGCCGAATCTGGTAAAGTCATATTTTATCAGTATCTTAGAGTGGACTCTAAAGTAAGGCCCACTGAGTTCAGTAGGACTTACTACCAGGTAAGTGTGTGTAGGATTGCAGCTTTATAGCCCGATCCTAAGCTGCCTGGAGTGTGGGGCTGCAGCAGCGCCAAAAATGGCTACCGCTGCATCCAGCATGCCTCAGGCAGCTGCCACCGCCTCATTGGGAGAAGGAGACTTTTGTCCCCTTCCCCCAGGTAAAGTGAGTAACCCTGCAATGGGGCTACTCAGTTCTATGCCGACCCGAATTCAGTTCCTCCATGTCGGGCAGATAGCCTGACAGGGAGGCTCAGGATCCAGTGGAGCAAAGCTCTATGGGTTCTGCCTCCCTCCCACCCTACTCCTTCCCCCGGTACGCCTCCTCCCTGCCCTCTCCCTGCCCTTGCTCTGCCTCCACCCACCACGGAACACCTCCTCCCTACCTACCTCTCTGCTGCCCAGTGGTCTGCGCAACCACCAAGCAGCAGATCTCCGGTGTTCTGCAGGCACTAGTCCAACACTGGTCAGCACTGAGCTAGCACCGGCACTTCACCAGCATTGGTGCACACAAACGTGCCTTTTGGCACATTCGCAACAGTGCACACAGGAGGTGAGCCAGCGTGCTCTGGTTAGGATTGAGCCCTTAGTTCTTGTAGAATGAATCATGTGAAGTGGGGTGGCATTGAAAGAAGTTCTGAAGATACAGTCGTATTCTTAAAAAGCCTAGTCTGAGCAGCATTGTAAGGTGTAAGCAGGTGTAAGTCAGTGTCTTGTCCAGGTTTTCATTCATTCTCAGTCCTCCCTGGAGATGTCAGAAACAGAACCTTGCATAGAAGCGAGAGCTTTATGGGACACACATATTCTGCCAGTCAATTACAGCACCTCCCCATTTTCTTGGCATAAGGACAAATCATCTCAGGTTATAAGGAATGTATTTCCATGGTTTTATCACAGAATACAGTGCACCTTAAGTACAGAGTTACTTTCACAACTCTACAGGACACCATGTTTCTCAATTAGGACAAGTCTTTTAGGGACCAATCCTATCTAACTTTCTAGCTGCAATGCAGCCCCAAGTTAACGGAACAAATATTCCCTTACTTTGAAAAGGCCTCCATGTCTGCCCACATTGCAGGATGCAGCACATGTCCTGTTGGAGTGGCTGCATCGGCTCTGGAAAGTTGGATAGGATTGGGCCTTTTAAAAAAATACTATGCAAGGGTACTTTCTTGAGGCTGCAATCCTATGCACACTTTCCTGGGAGTAAATTCCACTGATTTCAATGAGACTTCTAAGTAGATATGCATAGGATTGTGCTGTGAGATATCTTGACTTTTTCTTGATTGAAACTCATCAGTAAATTAATATTCCTCTCCCCTTCTAAAATACATACACATTTTTTACAGGACAAATGTACATTCTATTATCATTATTATAAAACAGTGCAGAATCCAGGGGCTATAAATTCTTGAGATTGTTTAAAATAGCAGAGAATGTTATTCTTGGATTTGACCTGTTTGGAGCCTCCTCCACTGGTCATTCTCAGTTTACCTCTTAAAAGTCCTTCATGCTCTCATTATATTGAGTGTATTTGCGCAGTCTGGTCCAGAATGATGATGGTCACAGAGGAGTGGTCAATGTGGGAACAGCTATTCTTGTTTCTGATACCTTGTGCTAATCTAACAAGGCAGTAATGGGCCCAGCACTCCTGCTCTTCCTTATCCAAGGCACTTGAAGCACAGCCTCTTCTACAACAGGATATGTATGGTGGCCCTGGAGAGCCATCACTGTGTGACATTATCTTCCTTCCTCAGGTCTGTAAGCTCAGAGGACCAGGGTGTGTGATGCTGTGAAACGTGACTTGTTTAAGGCTGGCCACCATGGCTAAGCTGGAATTGGCACCCACATTCCCCAAGTCACAAGGTGAAAACAACCCCATTTTACAAAGCCTTGTCAGATTGCACATGTTGGTGCAACTGATTGCACAAGCAGCAACTGGTTAGGTTTTTGTTTTGTTTTTCCAACTCATTCGGTCTCTCTCTCTCTCTCTCTCTCTCTCTCTCTCTCTCTCTCTCTCTCTCTCTCTCTCTCCCTTTGCCTTCATCTCTTAGCAGTAATTCTGTGACATGATACATTTTCTGGCAGCTCTGCTAACTATGTCCATGCATTCCTTTACACCTTACAAAACTGTAAATGTAATCCAGTGCCAGGCTGTTGGAAAGAGGCCTGAATGTGGGATACTGCAAATCAGAGGTGTAGGAGGGAGAGATGAATGTGTACAGCAGATAACTGTACTTGATTAACTCGATTTAAATAGCGTTGGACGAATTTGCCAGGTGAAAATAAAAATTGTCAGTTCAGTTTAATTTCATGGTGAATCAAACAAGGAAATTAGATTCCACTCCTCTGTTAGTTTGACATCTACAACAAGTGACAATTAAGAAGTGATGAGAGAGAACTTCTATTTATGTGAAAACTCTAGGCGGGTAACTTTTATTTACCCTTGGTTTGTGGAATAATGTGACAAAATAGCATGATAGTTAGAATGAGCACTAGTTTATACTCCTTTGGCTTTTGCATAACAGCAGAAAAGGGGGGTACAGGGCGATTTATTTTCTTTCTGACAATATGCTGTGGTCAGATATTGCAGGTGCTTAATTGTTTGATGAAGGTTTTGTGAATTTCAGAGGTACACGGATTCAGGATCAAACCTATGTGTTGCAAGAGCTAAGTGGGTTGAATTAAGGCAATAAAAGACAATTACACTCCCTTCTCAAAGAGGCAATGTGAATGTATAACCAGTAAAGGCTGGAGGGCACCATGAAATGTGTCTTTCAAGGAAAGCCTGGTCATTCAAATGTAGCCTTAATTTTCTTCATTAGCCTTGGAAGAAAGAAAGCATTATGTGAGGAATCAAAACACAAGCCCATTTTAAAACATAGCCAGGAAGGCCACATTCAAATTAACTGAACTTCACACCCAAATTAGGGATCAAAGAGCATGCAAAATCAAGCAGAACTGAGGCATGAAATGGTTATGAAGCTGCTTTTTGCTTCAGTCTTGAGGCAGTGAAGTTTGGGGTAGGGAAATTTTCATCACAAGAAATGGGAGGGGAAAAAAATCACACCAGGAAATTATTTCTCACCTTTATTTGCTGTTTCAGACAGAAATGTATTGTATTCTTGTTTGGAAGCTGAGAGGGAAATCATCAAGCATAACACTAGGATGTAACAGGGGAAAAAAAATAACCTCACAAGATAGAAAAGGTTATTTTGGCATTGTACAAATGGCTGGAGGGGTAGGAGAGCAGAATATTGGCAAAGATTTCTCCTGAGTCAGAAGACTTTGAACATTAAACTGTATTTTTCCAGGCCAATCATTGTTTTACAGCCCAATCCTACCTAAATCTCTAAGGGGTGATGCCCTGTCACTGGCGCCGGCTACACTACATCCTGGAGGGGATTTTTGGATGCTATGCTTTATGTCACTTTTGTGACCGTGTGTGCCAGTAGAACACACGTTCTGTCTCGTTCTGTGTCACGTTCTGTCGACACAGCCTTTGCTAAGGATTGGGCCATTAGTTCCATTGTCTGCCAGGTATACAGACAGATAAGACCTTACTCTTCTGTCAGGAAGCAGGATGAATATAAATAATAATAATAGCAGTAAGTGTAGCAATATAGTGGAGCCCCAGGAAAAGACACCATGCAGGGGTGAATAGGGACTGTTGGTCTTCCTCTGCTACCACTTCAAAGTGCCACTTAACCCAGTTCACAGGGACACAGAATATCAGTTTCACACCCTGGTGCAAAGGACTTAGGATGCAGTTAAGAGTTTGATCCATTATCATACAAGTTATATAATATTGTCCTTTAAAATGACACCTTGTAGCAGTCCATCAATCTTGTGTTTAATCCTAGACATTTTGTAATAATAATTTAAAAAAGACCCATCCTTATAAAGGGTTTTTAAAATGTGATTTCAGTACATAAGAAAATGTATAAAACTCTCATCCAGGAATATTAATTACGAGTTGGAAAACTATTTAGTTCAAGCGTAACGTAATGCCATGGTTCATTACTTGCCTATATTCTGTCCTCACAGTGCCAGTAGTTACATGCAGATAACCCAAACGACTTCATAAACACAGGAATACACGCTGTTAAGCAGTGATTAATTCCTGCAAGACCATGTGATGCTCGGTAATTTTTTAATGGTGCCAAAGTGATAGATGGTAGAGTACATACTTTGGCTAGCTCAGCAAAATGTTGTAGGGAAGTTTCAGGGATATATATCCTTGGAGTACACTATCCAGGTTTAAATCACCTTGGAGACAATAAAAAAAAAATACCTACTAGCCAGGAAATCCTGTCTTCAGCCAGTCACAAATATTAAGAACTGGCCCTTTTCTCTTAAAGATATATTACGGCACAATCCAAACTGTGCCCTATACCGGCCCAAGTCCCTTAGGCTGGCCCAGGAGGGTCGCAAACGTGCCATAAAGCATGTTTGCGCCTCCTTGAGGGGAAGCCAGGCCTGCGCTCTGAGAAGCGCCAGCCTGCGGAGGCTCACATAAGCCTCTGCGCCAGCTTCCCCTCAGCCACTTGTGTTGGCCCACCTGCGTCAACACAAACAGAAAAGGTAGGTGTGGGGGAGCGAGGATGAGGAGGGAGGGAGGCGTTTCTGGGTGGGGGGAGGGAGGGTGATGAACGGCCCCGGGGGCGGGTAGGCAGGAAGCGGGAGGCGGGGCTGGCTTGCGGCAGTTATGCCGGATCCTAACCCCTGTTCCCGGAGAGAACAGAGCAGCTTCAAATCACTCCACTCTCCTCGGTCTTGTGCCACCTCCAGAGGTGGCGCAAGTCTGAGGAGACCCATTGTGGCTAGCAGCCCTTACCTAGGGGTAAGGGGAAACATTTCCCCTCGCCTCTGGCTGAGCTGCTTCTGACCACAATCCTGCGCTGGATAAAGCGCAAGCCTCCTGGCTTGCCTGTTCCAGTGCAGGTTACGATTGCACCCTTAGTTGATTTCGTGTTAGTCACATGATTGTATTCAACAAAGGAAAACAAATGAATCCCCCCTTTCATAGAGGAACACAAGCATTTAGGAGAGATCACCCTTCTCTCTTTTTCTCTTCTACACCAGACTTACATTGCCTTTTATGTTTGTCGAGATATTTTATTCATCGGAAAATGAGCTTCTTTTGAGGATACAAGCCAATAGCCAGTTCCATCAAGAGCAAAGTGTGAATGGAATGCATTAAGAAAACCAAGTATGTTACTATAGCAATCTAAATTATTCAGTGATGCGCTCCAGTTTTAAATGAGCTAGTCAAAATGACACTGTGATGTCAGCTGGAATAGTCTGACTAAAATATATGGTCTTGGTAAATAGGCCTAAGCAATGCATTAAAAAAAAATAGATGGAGAAGGGGCTCTCCATTTGTGTACAGCAGGGGTGTCCAAACTTTTTGGCAGGAGGGCCACATCATCTCTCTGGCACTGTGCTGGGAGCCAGGAAAAAAAAGAATTAATTTACATTTGAAATTGGAATAAAATTACATAAATTTACATAAATGAATATATTGGAGTTGGAACTTATATGAATGAATGCCTATAAAAGATCTTGTGCAAAGCAAGGCTGGCCTTTCCTTCCCTGCTGCTGCAGCATCACAGATGTGAAAAAGCAAGTAGAGGAGGGAGCCCTCAGCCTGCAGCTCACACGAGAGGTCGAACAGTCGCCCTCACACTCAGAGCAGTTGTGCCAGGCCTGCACAGGCTCCAGCAAGTCTCCAGAGGGCCAGAGGTTCATTGGAGACAGGGAGCTCCCTATAGGCTGAATTGCAAGTCCCCAAGGGCTGCAAATGGCCCCTGGGCCAGGGTTTGGGCACCTCTGGTGTATAGCAACAGATCCCAATTCTTACTGCTTAATTTTTCTCCTTCTAAATAGCAACTTAGCATTCCAACAATCTCAATGAGTTAATTTTTTTTTTAAACTAGATATTTAATTCTGAGTACAGATGGACATGAGGAGCTTCTTGTGTGTCAGCCATACATTGATTGGGCAAATATCCTTCTCTATAGTTTCTTTTGTTGAAAAGTGGTATATAAATATTCTTAATAATATAATTTGTATGACCCAAAGAGAAAGGCAGTACAAAAATTATTCTACACCTTAAACTTTATTCTAATTGCAGGATTTATTCTAATTGCTGGAGCGCAAAGGTGGGGAGGGTTAGATAGACAAGATCTAGCAGTCTCCCAGAAAAGAACCAAGAGTAATAAAGCATCAATAAGAGCTAGGGATAATATCTAATTGGGAGCAACCCAGCACTGTCTGAAGAAATATGCGTAGCATACTGACTTAGAGCCCAATCCTGAGGTCCGCGGCACGGCTCCATGCCACAGACCCCAGTCACAAACATGCCATAAGGCATGGTTGCGGGGCTCACTGCTGGACTCCCACTGGAGCTAGCCCTAATGCACGGTAGTTGCCTGGGTTCCACAGCTCTGCGGTCTCCCAGACTGCCAGGCTGTGGAATGGGAGGTGGGGGTGTGGCCGGGGGCATGGGGGAGGTGTTCCGGGGAGGGGGGAGGCATGGCCAGGGGCGTGGGGGAGGCGCATCAGGAAGAGGGGGAGAGACGGATCCATGGAGCTGAGCTCCGCAGGATCCAAGGCACTCGTGGAGGGCTGCACACCCTGCACGAGCGCCTTTACTTTAGCGCCAACCTTTTGGTTGCCGCTAAAGTGAGTAGCCCCATTGCGGGGGCTGCTTCCCTTACTCAGGGGAAGGGGACAAATGTCCCCTTCTCCCAAGGAGCCTCCCGCAGTAGCGCAGGAGGTGCAGGATCCAGCAGGAGCCCTCCGTGGAACCGCCAAGCCTGGGAGCTCCAGGCAGCTCAGGATTGGGCTGCCCTTCAGAGGGAAACTGAAGTGTCACAATGCTTAGTACCAGGGAATGAGTAGGGCTTGCTTGAGTCCCAAAGCTACTGTGTGGTTCTGGAGAGAGAGAGAGATGAGAGGGGAGAAGGGAGCAAGAGAACAGGAGAAGGCAAACAATCAAGATAAGCAAAGAAGCCAGTTGCCTTCCTATATAATAATAATAATAATAATAATAATAATAATAATAATAATAATAATACAGGTATTTCTATACCGCCTTTCTTGGTCCTCAGATTTCTCCTTAGACTTTATTCAAGGCGGTTTACATAGGCAGGCAATTTAAATCCCCGTAGGAATTTTTACAATTTGAAAGAAGGTTTCTATCTTTCAAGAAACCATAACATTCAGATGTTTCTTTCTTGATCTGGTCACACATTCTGGCCTCCATCCTCCCACACTCAGAGCAGATGGAATAGCTCGGCTCAGCTTGTCAGCTGCTTCAAGGTCGCACAGTGCCGGTGGCCTCGAACTGGCGACCTTCGGATGTTATCTTCAGGTAAATGGAGGCTCAACCCTCTAGACCAGACCTCCTGCCCTGGCATAGGGATTTCTGTAGGGCCAGTAGGGTGGATACGTGGTGGTGCATGCGTCACTGTGGGTGCCGCAGAACAAAGCTGAGGTGGAAAGAAAGCAGAAAATTTGGGAAACTTTGATTTTGTGCTTTTAAAGGAATAAAATGTTTTTTAACCCTTCAATGGATTTTTGAGCATAGGGAAAGAATGAAACTGAGCCAACAGGGGCTTGCTACTCCTATTTTATTTTGTTTCTCACTCCCCGCATCTGTCTATTCATGGTGATCACCTTGAGCAACCCATCACGCAGAGAAGCTTGCTTGCCTCACACCATCACAAGCATACCAAAATCAAGCTGATGTCACAGAAAGCAGAAGTCCACCTAGAAAGCTGCTCCAACTTAATGGCTTCCTGTAGGTAGGCGGCTGCCCTGTACTATGTGCTATGGTTAGGTTGCTACCTAACCATAGCTTCTCTGCAGTGTCCGCATGCGTTTCTTTATCCTACCAATTCTAAGCCTTGTGGAATTCAGGGCCACTGAAGCCAATCAAATTTAATTCCTGTGTAGTGTAAGGAAGTGTTTTAAAATTACAATGAATAGCTTTATTAGGTATGTATGTCGTGTACTCCTTATTTTAGGAAGTACTTCGGTGGTAGAGTAGAATCTCCTCTGGCTTATGAATCTTTATGCCTGAATCAGCAGACAGCCTGGATTGCACAATGAATTATGTAATCACATAACCGTTTACAGCTGATGTGGTTCAATGGTCCATCTTGCAAATTAATTTTAAAATAATGGGGGCAGGCTCAGTGTAGGGAAGCAGTGAAGGCTGGGATTCATGCTTGTAGCATTTTCTTTTTCTTAAACAGAAGAAGAACTTGTTTCAGGGTCATAGTAATTGGCAATCCTCCTCTATATGCACAAAATATTCTAGAGTATTTCAATATCTGTTCTCACTATTTGGGAGCTACTATGTATATGCTTATAACAATGATAGTAAATGGGACTTACTATTTGGGAATTTCAACTGATACCTTGGGTCTTCGAGAAATCCTGCTCTTCACTCACCTTGTTATTATTCTAATTATCATTAGAAGAAGAAAAAATTATATCCTGCCTTTCCTATACCTGAGCAAACGCCCAAGGTGGCTTACACAGCTCCATAATAAAATGTACAATGTATATCAACAGGAATTAAAATAATTTAAAAACTAAAACAAGACAAAACACACACAGGTCCAGCCTATTCATACACAGGTTTTTTATACATAGATTTGACTCAACACAAATGGCCGCTGCAAATGAGAAGCAATGTGCTGATCCCTGGAGAAGGGGAAAAATGCATCCCTTTAAAATCCATTTAAAAAATTGAACATTCCTTTAACAATAAGAACATAAGAACATAAGAACAGCCCCACTGGATCAGGCTATAGGCCCATCTAGTCCAGCTTCCTGTATCTCACAGCGGCCCACCAAATGCCCCAGGGAGCACACCAGATAACAAGAGACCTCATCCTGGTGCCCTCCCCTGCATCTGGCATTCTGACTTAACCCATTCCTAAAATCAGGAGGTTGTGCATACTCATCATGGCTTGTACACCATAATGGATTTTTCCTCCAGAAACTCGTCCAATCCCCTTTTAAAGGCGTCTAGGCTAGACGCCAGCACCACATCCTGTGGCAAGGAGTTCCACAGACTGACCACGTGCTGAGTAAAGAAATATTTTCTTTTGTCTGTCCTAACCCGCCCAACACTCAATTTTAGTGGATGTCCCCTGGTTCTGGTATTATGTGAGAGTGTAAAGAGCATCTCCCTATCACTCTGTCCATCCCCTGCATAATTTTGTATGTCTCAATCATGTCCCCCCTCAAGTGTCTCATTTCTAGGCTGAAGAGGCCCAAACGCCATAGCCTTTCCTCATAAGGAAGGTGCCCCAGCCCCGTAATCATCTTAGTCGCTCTCTTTTGCACCTTTTCCATTTCCACTATGTCTTTTTTGAGATGCGGCGACCAGAACTGGACACAATACTCCAGGTGTGGCCTTACCATCGATTTGTACAACGGCATTATAATACTAGCCATTTTGTTCTCAATACCCTTCCTAATGATCCCAAGCATAGAATTGGCCTTCTTCACTGCCGCCGCACATTGGGTCGACACTTTCATCGACCTGTCCACCACCACCCCAAGATCTCTCTCCTGATCTGTCACAGACAGCTCAGAACCCATCAGCCTATATGTGAAGTTTTGATTTTTTGCCCCAATGTGCATGACTTTACACTTACTGACATTGAAGCGCATCTGCCATTTTGCTGCCCATTCTGCCAGTCTGGAGAGATCCTTCTGGAGCTCCTCACAATCACTTCTGGTCTTTACCACTCGGAAAAGTTTGGTGTCGTCTGCAAACTTAGCCACTTCACTGCTCAACCCTGTCTCCAGGTCATTTATGAAGAGGTTGAAAAGCACCGGTCCCAGGACAGATCCTTGGGGCACACCGCTTTTCACCTCTCTCCATTGTGAAAATTGCCCATTGACACCCACTCTCTGCTTCCTGGCCTCCAACCAGTTCTCAATCCACGAGAGGACCTGTCCTCTAATTCCCTGACTGTGGAGGTTTTTCAGTAGCCTTTGGTGAGGGACCGTGTCAAACACCTTCTGAAAGTCCAGATATATAATGTCCACGGGTTCTCCCGCATCCACATGCCTGTTGACCTTTTCAAAGAATTCTATAAGGTTTGTGAGGCAAGACTTACCCTTACAGAAGCCATGCTGACTCTCCCTCAGCAAGGCCTGTTCGTCTATGTGTTTTGAGATCCTATCTTTGATGAGGCATTCCACCATCTTACCCGGTATGGATGTTAGGCTGACCGGCCTATACTTTCCCGGGTCCCCCCTCTTTCCCTTTTTAAAAATAGGCATGACATTTGCTATCCTCCAATCTTCTGGCACCATGGCCGTTTTGAGGGACAAGTTGCATACCTTAGTCAAGAGATCTGCAACTTCATTCTTCAATTCCTTAATAACCCTTGGGTGGATGCCATCAGGGCCCGGTGACTTATTGATCTTTAATTTATCAATGAGGTCTGAAACATCTTCTCTTTTAACCTCTATCTGACTTAACTCCTCGGTCAGGAGGGGCCGTTCGGGCAGTGGTATCTGCCCGAGGTCTTCTGCCGTGAAGACAGATGCAAAGAACTCATTTAATTTCTCTGCCATCTCTAAGTCTCCTTTTATCTCCCCTTTCCCTCCCTCACCATCCAGAGGGCCAACCGCTTCTCTGGCCTCCTTAATGAGAGGGGGGGGGCCTCCTTAATTAAGCCTCCTTAATGAGAGGGGGGGGCAGCTGGCTGACAATCTATCAATCCTTCTCTCTCCAGCAGACCCCTCCCTTCCTCCTGAGCAGGTGAAAGAAAGGTGATCACTTTGCATTGGTGAAGTGAGGGGCTGAGTGAAACATCTTTCTAAGTGCTTGGAGGAGGACTGGTTGATGGATTGTCTTCTTAATGACTCTTAATCTTACATCACAAAGGTCAGCAAGGCTGGAGCAAAGAAACTTTGTTTTTTAAATTGATTTGCTAGTGAGTGCTTGGAACGGAACCCACACAAATAATAAGGCTCATCCTGTACTGTAGAGCAATGTTTCTCAAACTGTGGATCGAGACCCACTAGATGGGTCACAAGCCAATTTCAGGTGGGTCCCAACTCATTTTACTATTTTATTTTTAATATGCTAGAGTTGATGCTACCATGGTATGTGACTACATTGGGGAAAATGTTACACATCTGTACTTTTAACAGGTTACGTATATGCTTTTAATCATGATAGTAAATGGGACTTACTCCTGGGTAAACGTGGGTAGGATTGCAGACTAGGATTATTACAAATTTTCCTGCTTGATGATGTAACTTCCAGTCGTGATATCACTTCCACTGGGTCCTGACAGATTTTCATTCTAAAAAGTGGGTCTTAGTGCTAAAAGTTTGAGAACCACTGCTGTAGAGCCACTGGAAGGGAGTGGTAGTCAAGAAAAAAGCAGTCAAGCCACAGCCTTATTACAAAGGCACAGAAGGCAGACATCAACCAGAGACTGCTATTGTTTACATGAGCAGTAAACACTGTTTCCAAAGTGTGGGCCATGACTTCCTGGGGAGCTGCAGAAATCAGCCAGGGGAGATATGGAATCCTTGCAAAAAATTCACTGCCCTATACAATGTATAGGATTGTTGCCCTAATGGGGAACCGCAGCCAATGGCCCAGTCAATCGAAGAAGCCGCCAGTCAAAAAAGTTTGGAAACCACTGAAAGATAGCTAAATGGTCAATAATTTTGTGAAGGTTTCTGTCCTTCACCCCCACTGTCAAAAAAAATTGAGAACATAAGAACAACCCTGCTAGATCGGGGCAGAGATACATCTTGTCCAGCACCCATTGCCCGCGGTGGCTCAATGGCAGTCCCTGGGAAACCCATATGCAAGAACAAAATGCATATTCCTTTCCTGCCATTGCTTCCTTGTAACTGATATTCGGAGGCATAGGGCCTTGAACCTGGAGGTAGTGCATAGCCCTTATAATGAATAACCATTGATAGTCCTTTACAAATTTGTCCAATCCCTTTTAAAGTCATCATCAGCTTTTTTTGTGGCAACAAATTCCATAGATCAATTATGCCCTCTGAGATGAAGTACCCCCTTTTCCCCCATCCTAAATCTCTTTTTTAAATCAGGTGCTGAACCCAGTTTTGACCCATGTTTCATTTTAGTGCATAGGGTTGATTGTAATCTGTTGTAATGTGAGCCATCCTGGACATCTATTTCTGGTGGAAAGGTGGGATAGAGATGTTTTAAGTTGAGGAAATATGAAAGTTTTATCAGTCGGCCAAAGAAATAAAATTATTGGTTGAGGAACAGATTTGTTATAATTTAAAATAGTCCAAGCCATATCTTATCCATCCAAAAGCAGCTGTTTAGCTTTCATCCAGGGAACAGGGTTGAAAGAATCTGTGTTTTTTTTTCTCCTTGAAAATCTATAGGTATTCCATCCACCTTCTCTACCTGCTATTGCTATTAGTACCGAGCTGTCGCTTTACGAAGTTAGGATTTCTAAATCGTATTGAAATTAATGGCACTTAAAATGCAGTCCAGCCCTAAGCACATTTACTCAGAAGTAAGTCTCACAGTATTCAACAGAACTTACTCCAAGGTACATGTGCATAAGGGGAAATTGCCAGAAATTGTCCCCTTCTCCTCTTGTGCAAGCATAAGATAACACTCATGCTGGGGAGAATTTGGACCAAACCACTGATTTCAATTATGCTTAAACATCAGTAGTGTAGCTACAGAGAGGGCAAAACAGTAAGTACTGCAGGCACCTCAACACCTCAAGGGTTGTTTAAGCATCCCCTCTCACTTGCCCTTGGAGCCATTCCGGGCAGCAAAGGCAGTGCATCTCCTGTGCATTGCCATCACTGCCTGGGATGGCTCCAACAGTGAGTGGGAGGGGCCTCTTACACAACACATTGCTGCACCTGCAGTACTTACTGCTTTGCTCCCCCTCTAGTTACACTACTTTTAAGAATGATTCATTTTTTATAGAATAAAACCCATTCTCCCTTCCTAATGGTGGCTGAACAAATGTCAGGATCAACTGATAGAAAATGTTTGCTTTTAATATTTGAGCATCCATGTTAAGGAGTTGCATTACAGTGTACTCACCGTACACTGGGGTGCTTTAATGTTCTAAATATGTTTTTGCATTCTTTGTTCTTCTGCTCATCATCCCTTTGTGGACTTAATACGTTTTTAAAAATTGAAAAAAGATGCTAACAAAATGGACGTTTTTTTAAAAAACGAAATTGAACACCTACCCAGTTGTTATTAACTGTGTCAGCCATGAAGTGTTCTGAGACAGACGAAAGCATTATTTTCTTTTGAATTGTTCTCCATGCTTCACTCAGTATGAGTTTCTTCAATTTTACTTTTATCTTGCTTTGAATGATGAGCTGACAGGATGAAAGAGCTAGGAAAATAACATTAGCTATTTGATGACTCATAATTATGCCTCAGTTTTTATCTATTGATTTATTCATTTAATTAAGAGCAATTTCAAGGCCCTATCATGAAGTTTGTCATGTACCTGTGGTTCCCATTGAAGTCAATTCTCAGAGAAAGGAGAGAGGAGAAGAAACAGCCATTAAAAGGTAGGATGTGTGAAATTCATATTCTGCCTGCACTGAGCAAATAGTCAAGAGGCAGAAAATGCCAAAGAAAAGTCTCTCGTTCACACCATGTACTTCAAATCGTGAAGTGTTGTCAATATGGCCAGAGTATTGTGGGACTATCTAGATATCTTTTCAGTGGTTCCCGCATAACAGGTACCTTGCTGTACAGGAACTATATTATATATTTAGCAGGTGCATGCCATTGGCATGCCAGTATTTTTGCAGGATAAATTTGTAGGTAAGAAACTTTCTCAGCCCCTTGAGTTAACTGAATAGATGGGACTTGGTGTTTATGGTCAGAATTTAATAAGAGTCTTAAGGCCCAATCTCATGGGCTATTTACAACAGTGGATCTCACAATCTGCTGTTGTAAAGGCTGCAGACCCCTTGGGGGCCCTGGTTAAGATGGCTGGAGGCCCTGTACATGCAATAGTGGCTGCCAGGCACTATGCTGGTGCAGGTCAGGTGGTGGAGGGGGTGGTGGAGAGAAGGATCAGAGAGTGGGTTGAACGGGGGGGGGGGAAGCAGAAGGGGTGGATCTCAGCAGCAATTGCAAATGCTGGATTTTATCCCCCTTCCTACCTCAGACCCAACCCCCTTCTTCTCCTTGGACTTATGCCAGCAAAATCAAGGTGTAGGTCTGAGGAGACCCTCTGGTAACCAGGAGGCCTACTGGGATGTAAGTAAGGTACTACTGGGAGGTATTTTTATTTACATCTCGTGGGTCATCTGATTGGTCCCCATTATTGCATGCAATGTGCGGTCTGCTGGTATGGCTCTGTCGCAGAAGATGGGTGGGAGATAGGACTGGGCTCAACGAGTGAAGAAACTGCTCATGCGTGCATACAGATGTCCACTTTGGCTGATCTGAATCCGCCTAAATACGGGTTCACTAATATATTTGATGTACAGCCATTTGTTAAGTGTTTCGTTCACTTAGGCTTCAATCCTATACACATTTATATGGGAGTACGCCCCACTGACATGAATTGAACTTATTTCTAAGTAGACACTCATAGGACCAAAATGTTATGTGCTGTTTCTCCTTTATAACCTGGTCACCGCTGGTATAAGGGATGCTGGGTATGGAAGTTACCCTCTGACACATGCTGGATTGAGGAATTAATGATCATTATTAAGCATTTGAATCGTTGACAGTACAGTCTAACCTTTGCTAGTGCTGGTGCAGCATAAAGCATGTTTGCAACAACTTGTGAATAGGCAGTCCTGGCAGGAAGACCTCCACTGTCCTGCCAGTGCTGTATTCCCTCTAACAGCTGCCAGTGAAGGTGCCAAGTGGCATAGGGATTGGTGGAGGGTGGAACGAAGACAGAAAAGGGGCTTTTCTGGGTTGGGGAGGGTGGAACGGGAGGTGGATCAGGCCCTGGAGGGGGTGGGCTCAGTGGAGAAGGCTTCTGCCATATTCTATTCTCTCTGCTGGGCCTGGAAACCTTACAAGAGGCTTCTCAGGGATTGGGCAGTCTGGGGCTTTACAAATGTTCCCTTACCTTGAGGAGACCTCCAGTCTGATCCTAACCTGTGCTGGATACAGCGTAGACAACTTGGCCACTCTGTGCCAATGTAGGTTAGGATTAGGCTGTCAGGAACCAGTTCATTTAATTGGAAATGATATTATTTAAATGTATGTTTTTTTTATGAACGGTTGATTTTGTGGGCCTTGCAAAATTATTTCCAGTATCTTCTGGTCTCAGTTTGCTAGTGACCACCTCTGTTTATTCCTAGTGCCTCAGTTTCAGTAGCAAGAGATTCTGCTGAACTAACATCACCAGATAAAATGACCATATTTGTAGCGCGACGCTCATTTTAAAATGAAAGAAACATACCCACTCTCTGATGGAATATTGTCATAGGACTAATCTCTTCTGCTTTGAAAACAAAAATCTCAGCTTTGTGCTTGACATTTATGGAGCAATAGGAACTCATTATCCCATAACATGAGTCCTTTTGACACCACTTTGTTACCTGACTCCTTATCTGTTTTCTTTTGATATTGTCAATAGTAGCCACACTTCTCAACTGGCTAGATGTAGCTGCCATGGCACCTGTAGAGTGCCAACTTGTGTAACTGATGGAGACTTATTGTGGGAGTTATCTGACCATGTTTTCATGTTACTTACCAGGCCCCAGGCCACCATGCTAGCCAGGAAAATAAAAGGACCATTGTTCTTCAAGTTGCACTTGGATCCACTTCAAGACAGACACGGCCTGAAAATATACAAAAGAGCTGACTCAAAACAAAGCACATCCATTGGTCTTATTTGTTTTCTTTAGTAATGTTTGGTAATATGGTGTTTGTTTCTGTCATGCTTCATTCTTAAGAACAATACAATGATTGGTATAACTAGATTCCATTAGCCGCTATTTATGCGGATGAATCATAAATAACATTGAAAGGTGCTTACCGTAAGGGCTGTCCACATAGAGGTCACACTTTGCAACATGTGAATAGCGAGTGAGGAGGAAAATTTTGCACTGCTTATTGACCACATATAGAGTCTGAGCCTCCAGAATAAACCAGGCTGTGGTCCAGGTTAAGGGAACAGCCAGTGAACAGGATTTCTGGGCTGCCCCAAATGTATCATGCAAATCATTATTTCCTCAAAGAACTTGACTACCTCTCCTTAGAACAGTGTTTCTCAAACTGTGGGTCGGGACCCACCAGGTGTGTTGCGAGCCAGTTTCAGGTGGGTCCCCATTCATTTCAATGTTTATTTTTAATTTATTAGACTTGATGCTACCATGGTATGCGACTGCATTTGTGGAAATGTTACAGACCTGTACTTTGAACAAGCTACTATGTATATTCTTTTAACAATGATAGTAAATGGGACTTACTCCTGGGTAAGTGTGGGTAGGGCTGCAGCCTAAGATTGTTAAAAAATTTTCCTGCTTCTCTTTCTTTTTTCCCCCAACTGACACACCATCAGTTTTCATGGATCAGCTGGTCTCAACAGCTGGGACCGAGTCATGAACGAGGACGTACGACAATGAATGGTGGTTACACCAATTGCTGACAAGATCCAGGAGGCAAGACTCCGCTGGTACAGTCATGTTATTTGAAGCGACGAGACAAGCGAGGTGAAGGTGGCATATCGGATATCTCCAACTGTTCGCTGTCCATGAAGAACCGCGAAGACTGAAGAAGCAGTGGCTTGACCAGTTGAAAGAAGACGTGCAGGCACTTGACATCGCCACAGAAGATGCCCTGGGCTGTGCCAAATGGCGTGCAGCTTGCAGAATAGTGGACCCCGCACCAAGGCAGGAAAATCGCTAGGACGAAGAAGAAGCTGCCCTCAACATTCTCTATGTCTTGAAGCCTGTGTCAGGCCTTTTCTTTTTCTTTTGGTTTTAAAAACATTTCTTTTAACTGTGTTTGTATGGCGTCCCAAGTGAAAGACTAAAATGGGAGTAAGGATGCTGCCTATTTGTAATAGTTATGGGTGGTTCATATTTCAGGAGTTTTGTGCCTAAAAAAACCTGGTTATGATGGACTTTGTCCATATAATTGGTCTTTTGTGAGTTATTCTCATTAGAAACATTTAACTCATTAGAAACGTTTATTATTTATTAATATAGTGCCATCAATGTGCAGGCCCCCAGAGGTTGACACAAGGGAGAAAGGGAGGGGAGAGAACAGAGGAAGAGGCAAACATGACTAGTATCATGTATATATACTATATATAGTGTATATAAACATGACTAGTATACATACTTAACCATAGCTGCAGTGGGGAAGAAGATATTAAGGTTGCAATGCTATACACACTTATTTGGAATTGAAACTAAAGGCCCAATCCTAACTTGGCCGTGCACTACTGGAACACTTGTTCTGGTTAGGATTGGACCTTTAGTTTCAAGTAAGTGTGTATAGGATTGCAACCATATCTTTTCCCTACTGCAACTATGGCTAAGTGTTGTTTCAACCACATAAGGCCCTTTATGGCTGTCGCAAAAAGTGACATGCCATTTGGTACTGCCAGGTTGCCACCATAAGCTGCGAGTGGCCTAGTCCCTGCACCATCAGACTGGGAACTTTTGCCAGCACTGGTAAGTTCATGCTGGGGGTTGGACAGAGGTGGGAAGGAGTTGGAACGGGGGGGGGGGTCAGGAAGGAAGAGGTATTGGTGGCAGTGACACAGACCAATATCCTAACCTTCCCAGCTTCAAACCTTCAACCTGTATGCATACAGACTTGTGCCAGCTATAGTGCTGGCACAGATCCAAGTACACCAAGTGGGCAGATGCCAGCTTACTCCAGGGCAAGGGAATAAATGTTACCTTACCCTGAAGGGGGCTCTGGAGGTAAAACCTCTCCTGCGGAATTCAGAGGACACCACATTGGTGGTACTGCATCACTGCAGTTCAACTATTAGAACTGTTGAACTCAATGGGACTTACTTCTGACTAGATGTGCTTAGGAGTGTGTTGTTAGAATGCATTCTAAATGGGACATAATGTATTTGCCACTTTAATGAACTTGCAGCCCAATCCTATGCTGGCCAAGCATGAGGCTGCCATGGTGCTGAAAATGGCTGAAGCAGCATCCTGAGCGCTCACTGGGCAGCGTTGGTGGCACCTTGGGAGAAGGGGACTTTCACCCTTGGGTTGCTGTAGAATCAAGAACCTCCTTGTCAGGTGGTAGACTCAACATGGAGGCTCAAGATCCAGTGCAGTGGTGCTCCACTGGTTCCACCACCTCCTGCCCCGCTCCATCCCCCACCTCCCTCGGCCCTGGAATACCTCCTTCCCACCTCCCCCCCACACCCTCGCCTACCTCTCCACAACACGGCGGCCCATGCGACTGCCGAGTGGCAGAGCACTGATGATCCACCAGTACTAGCCCAGCACTGGCCAGCCCTGAGCTATTACTAGTGCTCTGCCATTGCCAGGGCCTCGCAAATGTGCTTTATAGCACATTTGTGGCAGTGCACGTTGCCAGTAAGCTGGTGCACAGTGTTTAGGATTGGGCTCTCAGTTGACATTGTAAACCCAAATTGCTATCTGCCTTATGCCACTTCAACACCATGTTGCCACATAAGAGAATTTCCCTCCATATTTGATCATTATAAATAACTTAATGCAGTTAGATATCTGTGATTGTTGCTGTTGTTGCAATAATAATGCCCATAATTTGTTAAGTCAAAAGATAGCATTTTGGCAACTCTTGAGTGAAAGCTTTATGAATAACAATGGAAAGGTCTTTAGCATTTGTGGAATGTCTTCAACATGTCTATATCTAACTGTGATTTCTGAAAATGAGAGTAATATTACATACAACAAGGTAAGGCTATATAGTGAAAGATGTGTATTTCCTTCATTATTCATTTTGCATCCTTTATAATATACTCAGATGGATTTTTTTCTTTTTATTTCATGGTCTATAGAATACTCACCATGCGCAAGTATGTTTGTTTGTGAACCCTAACAGTTGTGACAACTCAAGAAAAAAAATGGTGACAATGCAATTTATTTCTTTAACATTGGTTTCTTTTTTTGCTATATGAGATGCCTCAAATAATGTTCAAGGAATAAAAGGTGCAACAATTAATTTCTGCATGAGTCACCAGCAAATTCCACTTAATACCTTCTGTAGATACAGTACGGGTGGAGGAGAGCAAACTTTTTTTTCAGTGTCAACATTCTCTCTCAGTGTACTTCATTAAATCAAGATGATATAAGTCCCAGAAGACCAAGTGCAAATTTTAAAGCAGTATTGATTTAACCTTCCCTCTGTAAATATTTCATAGTTCTATAATGTGCAAATGCAGTCACACTAGAACAAAAGATTGCACTTTTCTGTTAGTACACAGAGAGAGGTGATGTATGACAGCTTTTATTATGCTATTTAGAAAAAATATTACTTAAAACCCATGTGACACACTGTTGTCATTCAGAGTGATTACAAATTTGTGTCACATCACTGGAAACTGAAAATTCCTTTCTCTATCCTCATGTAACATATTTTCTTCCAGTTTTGTGGCATAGCTGAATCTTCTTCATCTTGTATGGGAGGGCAGGGAGAAAGTAAGTTTAAGTCCCAATTCTGTCCTCAGGCTGTGCTGGGGTATCTCCATGTAAGCTGGTACGACAGCCCTGCTGGCGTAAAAATCCACCACCCAATGGATGAGCTGTAGATGTTGGCACAATTTCAGAAAATGCTACACCATCGTAACTCAAGCATAGCTTGGACGCTGGTACAACTATACTGGCAGAGAGGTCAACTCACTGAGGCGATTGGGGAATGATATGCAATAGATGTGGGAAGGGCAAGGTGGGGTTAACGTACACCACCTCCTAACTCCTTAGACCAGAGTTTCTCAAACTTTGAGGGAGCTTTACTTGAGGTGGGAGGGGCTAGGGCAGCAACTCAATCCCCAGGATCTCCTGCAAAATGGAAGTGCTTTGCGCCCGCTTCTTTTGTAGGTTCCAAGCATCGGGGAGCGCTGTGCAGGGCTGCCTGCACCTCCTGCAGCCTGCTGCAGCCCAGCATCATGCAAAGTAAGGCACAAGCACCACCCCTCGCTCCCCCTTAGCAATGCGATCCTGGGGATCCCTTAAAGGGACGGGGGGAAGTGTTACACAAACTGGTGGGTCACGACCCACCAGTTTGAGAACCACTGCCTTAGACAATAGACATGCCCCTGATCCTGGGAAAACACCACACCGATGACAGAGCTGGTGTAAGTAGGAGTAACCCCACGGGTAAAAATGAGGCAGAGAAAAACAGCAGAAACATACATTCTCCACTGCCCCCTTCCCACTGACTTCCTAATGATGGAGCATAGAATATAGATTATATGGCACAGCCCATTACAGCACACCAGTATACTAGTTCTGCCAGGACAATGTGCCACGCATAGGTAAGCAAAAGGGGGTGGGAGAATTCCATGCCACAACAGACTGAAGCTGCATTTCTGTCTAATGTCTCTGCTGCCCCCAGTCCTTCAGGATTTTCAAATGTGTCTGCCATCAATAATATTGCCTAACCATCTCTTTCTTGTGCAGCAACTAGGAGCATGGAGTGTCTTCTCCATTTGGGGGAATGGCAGGGACTTCAATCATTGCTACAGCTGTCTAAACACTAATCAGAATCTCTTCTGTTTTTCAAGGCTTCACCATTGTCACAGGGGGTTGAGCAGTGGTCCCCTACAAAGTTCAACTGCACCCCCGCCTTGAAAGAGAAAGGTAATGTTTCAAGCCACTATGCTCTCGTCCCTGCATGTACACTGTGGTGGCACCACTCTCCTCACAAAAACCGAGTATGCATCTCAATCCAGAGAAGAGGAGTGGTTGATTCAGGCTGCAATGCTAACCACACTTACCTGAGAGTAAACCCCATTGAACAAAATAGGACTTACTTCTGAGTAGACCTGGTTAGGATTGTGCCCTCAGTGTCAGTTCCTTGTTACTCTCTCTATGTTGCCCCACTACAATTTTGATCCTAATCGTGCCTTCTGCCCCAATCATGCCTTCCCCCTCAAGCACATCGTTTTAATTATATATAAAAAAACTTCAGTTAAAGTTCAATTGTATCTTTGTTTTCTAACAAACAAAAAAAAAAGCAAGTGGAGGGGCACCAACAGGATTGCAATTGTAGTAGAGATAATTTATTAATGCCCCCATCCTACTGCAGTTTTGCCCTGTTTCAAGGCCCCCTTACATGCTGTTTACAAAACAAAAACAACCAATGCCAGACCATGTTATGTATTCAACGTACTGTAATGCATTAGCATTTGATCTAAAAAGCTCCAATCTAAGGTCTCACAAGAAATGTTTCCTGTAATTTATACAGGGAGTGCATGGAGCTGCACAGGGGCACCTCTGGAGTGTTCAGCAATAATGTTATTGTCATCACCAAGCTCCAGAGCACCGTGACAGAAGCTGTGTGGGGCTCTGCGTTCAGCTGTGCGGCCACACAGCTCAGAGGGAAGCCTGCTGACAAGGGGTCTTCAGCTATGCCACTGTTCTTATACTCACTTTAAGGTTGGACTTGGCTAAATACTCAGCAGATTGTTCTCACTTCTAGGATTACATTTGCTTTTAACAAGGACTTCAGTATTAATCTTTGTGTGCCTTCTTATCTTCTTCCACTCCACTGAGCTTTTTAAAACGTAAATGTCCTCAAGCAATATACTAGTAATCTTGAAACACTGGCAGCAAATAACATGACAGCCAAACTTTTCTTTTTACTGCCGCCTATTGCAAAACAAAACACCTTCCCTCTTTCCATATCTAACCAAGCATGTTAAATATCTGCTGCTTTGTTCTTTCTTTGATGCAGAGATTATTCCTGAGTAATACAGTAAAGAAGTGAATCACTGGAAAAGAAAAACACAGCTATTTTGACACAGGAAAATGTGTTTTTCCCAAGGACTTCCTTTGCAGTCAAGGACCTAGAATTTCAGCCAAATCCTCACAGGCACCACTAAGGTTTGCATCAACTGGTGTGAGAGATCATTATGTCACCCCCATGAGGACCTCCTCCCATACCAAACCATACAGAATAAATTACAAGATCATATGCACAACCTAAATGCAGTGGCATCACTAAGGTTGGTGTAACCCCCAATAAATTTTTTTTTTTCCATTGCTATGTTTTAGAAAGCCAGGAAATCTATGATGTGGTCTGGCTGCCAGCTGATTGCTAGTTCATTTAGCTCACACTTTCATGCTATCCCAGGGTGCACTTCAAGGAGGCAAACTAGCATCTCACCCCGAGACCGAAGAGACAGAAGAACTTTATCAGACCTTCCTACATAGCGGTGACCCAGAGATTGCTGATGACCTTCTACATAGTTTGGATGCAACCTGACATAAGAAATGGGAACAACTTACTTCATCATTAAATTTCAGCAAATCAAGCAGGAAAGCTTGGAGGCTTTTAAGGAAACAGGGTGGTGCTAGCCAACCTGCATGACAAATCCACAGTATAATCCCTGATCAAGTAGCCTCTCAGTTGTATCCCTTTCCAAAGCCCCAAGGGGGAAAGAGCACTCTACCACCATCAAGAGAACTCTTACAGCTTTTTGGCGGTCGTCCTGAACACATCCAGAATTTTTCCACCCATTTTCAATGGACGAAATCAATGCCGCTATCAACTGTCTGAAGTGTGGCAAAGCCCCTGGCTTTGATGGCATCCATCCTGAGATTTTAATACATTCTGGGAGATACACAAGGAAGTGGCTTGGCAAATTCTTCTCGGACATACTTTCTAGTGGACATCTTCCACTGTCTACTCGCATGACAGAGTAGACAGTAATTGCCCAGTTGCTCTTCTGAGCTCATGCTACAAACTTTTGGAGAAACTAATCATAAACAGAATTGGTCCTATAATAGACGAACACCTGAATAAGAACATAAGAACACAAGAACAACCCCACTGGATCAGGCCATAGGCCCATCTAGTCCAGCTTCCTGTATCTCACAGCAGCCCACCAAATGCCCCAGGGAGCACACTAGATAACAAGAGACCTGCATCCTGGTGCCCTCCCTTGCACTGGCATTCTGACATAGCCCATTTCTAAAATCAGGAGGTTGCACATACACATCATGGCCTGTAACCCATAATGGGTTTTTCCTCCAGAAACTTGTCCAATCCCCTTTTAAAGGCATCCAGGCCAGATGCCGTCACCACATCCTGCAGCAAGGAGTTCCACAGACCAACCATATGCTGAGTAAAGAAATATTTTCTTTTGTCTGTCCTAACACTCCCAACACTCAATTTTAGTGAATGTCCCCTAGTTCTGGTGTTATGTGAGAGTGTAAAGAGCCTCTCTCTATCCACTTTATCCTTCCCATGCATAATTTTGTATGTCTCAATCATGTCCCCCCCTCAGGCGTCTCTTTTCTAGGTTGTTCTGTTCTTTTCTAGGCTGTTCTTTTCTTTTCTGTTCTGCCCGTAGAACAAGCAAGCTTCCAACAAAATCGTAGCTGTGTTGACCAGGTGTTGAGCTTGACAAGCTATATTGAGGCCGGCTTTCAATGAGGTTTAAAATCACAGTTGTATTTATTGACTTAACTACGGCATATGACACCATTTGGAGGAAGGATTTGCTATATAAATTGTGTCACATCAACCCCTGTAAAAAATTGTATCGTCAACAACATGCTAAGTGACAGATCTTTCCAGACCATAATGTGGGACAATGCAAGGTAAGAAGGCTGAACAATGGCCTCCCACAAGGCTCTGTAATGGCATCCACACTATTTAACCTGTACATCTCAGACTTGCCAATAACAGGGGGAAATAAATTTGGATATGTCGATGACCTGGCTCTAGCAGTGCAGGGAAAAAAACATGGAGGTATTGGATGGCCTTCTCTCAGAAGACCACAAGATCCTGGGGAAATATTTTGCTGACTGGAGGTTAATACCCAGTATCAGCAAAACGGTGACTACTTGCTTCCACCTTTACAATAAATTAGCTAATGCAGCTCTGAAGGTCTATCTAAATAACAACCTACTCCCTTATAATCCCCATCCAAAATATCTTTGAGTAACTTTGGACCGAACTCCCTCTTATAAGTCACACCTTGAGAACATGTTCGCAAAAATCAATACCAGGAACAACATACTCCAGAAATTAACAGGAACAAGATGGGGAGCTTCAGCCACTACTCTCAGAACATCTGCATTAGGATTGATCTACTCCGCAGCAGAATACTGCGCTCCAGTATGGCTTAACAGCTGTCCTACTAGCAGGATTGATGCCAGATTAAATGAAACCATGAGGATCATAAGCAGCTGTATAAGACCCACTCCTGTCTGTTGGCTCCCCATCTTGAGCTACACAGCACCACCAGCCCTACAGAAACAAGAGGCTTTAGTAAAAGAATATAGAAAAATCACCAACAACCCACTTTAACCAGTACACGCCCATCTTCCTCATCTATCAATTGGTAGGCTTAAATCCAACCTTCTCTGGCACTCGCACAACATCTGCACAACAATTTTAACATCAATGCCCAATGGAAAGTTAAATGGGCAGACAAACACCCGGAAACAGGTAGTTATATAGACAATCCTACACTTAAGGTGCCATGTTTTGACTTGTCTCGCCAGCATTGGAAAACTTTGAACAGGATCTGTACCCTGCATGATGTTTGCCAGGACTCAATGTTTAAATGGGGGCTAGTATCTACCCCACAGTTTGATTGCGGGTTTTCCCACAATGGTATACATTGTGTCTGACTGCAGGTGTATACTGGTCCATGGTCTGACTTTTTTAATGAAGATAACTCTGTCGTTGAATGGCTGGACGAACTGGACATTGACATTTGATCTAGTTTAATGGTTATATAAGTTCATGTATTATATGCCATATGCTAAATAAATAAACTTTATTTATTTACATATATAACAGTACAGGTCACAGAACAAATCAGTAACCAACAAAAAACTACTGACCAACTTGATGGCACTTACACAACTGATTAAGAATTCTTGTGTTAGCTCTGATACATGGAAAAAAGAGCTAACTCATACTAACATCTTATTGGTTCCCTGCTGTGTCATAATAACACCTCATTGGCTCTCAGAACAATCAGTCTCATTGGTTAGTTTTGAGTTAAAGAAAACCAGTTTTTGTTAAATAGGACAGTTATGTTTTCCTTTTCTGATTATTTGTCCGTAAGCTATTTCAGTGTGGTTTGTTGCATTGCATTCTGCATGAGATTCCACATTGAATGATATATAACATGATGATACTATTCAAATAAACCAAGATTTCACAATTTTGTCCAGTAGTGGTGTTGAGTGCATCATCCAGAGCGGTCTGCAACCCCCATGACATCACTGCCAAACCCTAACCAATTTTCCAGCTGCAATGCAGAAACAAACATTCCCTAACCTTGATGACGTGTCCATGACTAACTCTCCACCACAGAATGCAGTACACACTCAGTTGGAATAGCCGCATCGGTGCTGGAAAGTTAGGAACGGGCTATACGTGTGTCTTTCAGTTCATGTAGTCAAAGTATAGATCAAAGATCTGCAGGATCTACTGCTTTTACTTCCTAAAGTGAGCTCACAGTTCTTTCACACTAAGGGCTCAATCCTATCCAACTTTCCAGCACTGGTGCAGCCATAATGCAGCCTTGAGGTATGTTCCCATACCTTGAGGAGACCTCTGTGACTGCCTTCCCACCACAGGATGCTGTGCACACCCCATTGGCACGACTGCACTGGAAAATTGGATAGGATTGGCCCCTAAGGCTGCAATCCTAACCACACTTTCCTGAGAGTAAGCCCCATTGAACAAAATAGGACTTACTTCTGCATAGACCTGGTTAGGATTGTGCCCTAAAACACATTTCTAGTTTTTTTCCTATCTTTATTTTAGTTGATTTGCAGCAGTGGGTGGGGAATCCTTTTTGTTGTCATTGTTGTGGAAACACTTCCTGATCTGAATCAAATCACCTAGAGATCAATAGATCCCAATCTACATTCTGCCTCCCCAGGGATAGAATATAGTTATTGTCCAGGAATACCATGTCTGTGTAAGCATTCTACAGTCTAAATCAGGGGTGCTCAATAGGTGGATCGCGATCTACCGGTAGATCGCGAGGCAAAATGAGTAGATCGTGGAGCCCTGTCTCTCCAAACTGTTAATATGTCAGTTTCGTCTAGTGACTAGACGAAACTGACATATTTAGCTGACACTAAACTGAAACTGACACTTTAGCTGCTCTTCAGGCATGCAGCAACAAAACTGACGAAACTGACTAGACTCCAGCAGGGGCACCATACATTAAAGGGGGTGTCTGTCAGATGCTTCCTTCCCCCCTGGTAGATCTCCGGGCCTTGCTGGGTTTCAAAGTAGCTCTCGAGCCAAAAAAGTGTGAGCACCCCTGGTCTAAATTGTAATCCCAAATATCAGCGACAGATTTTCCATGCTTTCCCCAGTATCAGCTGGGATGTAAGTAGTTTAGAGATAAGTAACCTGATGTTATAAATCTGTTTTAGCTCTGGCAATTTATGCTATGGCAGCTAAAGGCATTGCAAAAGTGCAATATTGTGTGCTATTGCTTTGGGAGTAAACTGCACAGATGTCAATGGAACTTGCTTTCTAGTAAGCTTAGTTAGGATTGGCCTGGAAAATTTGCAAGTTGAGTGTAGAATGAACATTTGTGTGTGTGTGTGTGTGTGTGTGTGTGTGTGTGTGTGTGTGTGTGTGTGTGTGTGAGAGAGAGAGAGAGAGAGAGAGAGAGAGAGAGAGAGAGAGAATTATAGCGTGGGGTGGGTGAGGTGAATAACAATATGATAATCACAGACCTTCCAGTTACAGTTATTACACTCTATCTGGACCTAGGTCATCAAAAGCTAGTAATGATAAAAAGACATTCCATCACTTCCAGAGGACATCTAGGATGATCTACTCATGTAACAGAACAAGATGGTAGAATTTTGAGATTGTAGACTAGACTGTACCTTTTGAGGTTGCAGGTGGGAGATAACATTTTTAATACTCCACCCAAAAGAAGAAAAAAATCAGACACTTCTCGGCAATTAAAAAAAACAACCACATCAGGTAGAAAGGTCTAGTGCAGTGGTCCTCACACATTTAGCTTCGGGACCCACTTTTTAAGAATGAGAATCTATCAGGACCCACTGGAAGTGATGTCATGACTGGAAGTGACATCATCAAGCAGGAAAAGTTTTAGCAATCCTAGGCTGCAATCCTACCCAGGGTTAAGTCCCATTTACTATCATTGTTAAAAGAATACACATAATAGCTTGATAAGAGTATCAATCAATCAATCAACAACCTTTAATGGCATCACACAGAATAAATAAATACAATCACAAATATAACCCACAGATTGAAACCACAAGATTACACACACTAAAACCCCAGTTGGGACTGTCTTAACTATTAGAAATAAACACAATTGCAAGAAACTTAGCAGCAAGAAGCGTAATTTCTTGCGAAAAATCGTATAAAAGAAACGCTGCAAGAAGGTTGGGGGGGCCAGAATAACTAGAAATAACAGGACCCAAAATTGCGCAGCGAAGCTTACTGAACACGGGACAAATACAAAGAAAATGAGTAACAGAATCAGGTTCTATGCCGCAATGGTTGCAACGCCTTTGGTCAAAAGGTACCCTAGAGTATCGACCAGTCAGCACTGCAGAGGGGAAGATTTGATAAGAGTACAGATCTGTAATATTTCCCCAAATGCAGTCACATACCATGGTAGCATCCAGTCTAATATATTAAAAATAAAATATGGAAATGAATGGGGACCCACCTGAAATGGGCTCGCAACCCACCTAGTGGGTCCCGACCCACAGTTTGAGAAACACTGGTCTTGTGTTTAGGAACATTCAAAACTACTACCTGCAGAATAGGCGCAGTCCATTCTATCACTGTATTCCCATTTCATTCTCATGCATATGTGGTCCTGTCTTTGATGGCTCTGGAATGTGGAATTCCAGATTTAGGCAGCCAACATCTCTCTGCATTCCTTTACAGTCTTGGACTGTGCATGATGGAAGGGATAAACACGGACAGTGGTAGCACAACATCTGGCTAATGCCCTGTGGGAACAGAAGGGTGGAATACAAAAGTCAAATAAAGTGCAGCTCTTAGAAAGATCCCACTGGAGATCTTCAAGTACAGGCTCAATAGGCACCTGTTGGAGATGCGCTAGGATGATTTCCTGCCACAGGTGGTGGTTGGACTAGATGAACTTTGGGGGACCCTTCCAACTCTGATTCTATGGATATTCACAACTTAACTGATGAACATTTGTTTGGATAGCACATGCTGCAATTACTTGCTTACTTCATAAGAATTCAATTGCGCTGATAGAAACACTACTTAGGTTTCATATGCAACCCAGAAAACAGACTTTGTACCTATATCAGGGTGGTCCAACATGTGACCTGCAGGCCGCATGCGCCTCATGAGACCCTTTTCGGCGGGTCCCGAAAGCCCCACTGCAGCCACTACCCACTGCCTTCTCCAGTTTTCAGTGACTTTTCTATTGTATTGCTGCACCGTTCCATCTTCTCCTTTGGAGAAGGAGAAGCAGGAACGTCATGGCAGGGAGATAGAAAAGCCCTACCAAACCCCCTGCCACATCTGCCTCCAGACAACTGAGCCTGCCAAATGAGTTCGGTAGCTCAAAACCCAGAAGTAATTGGTGGTGACATTGTCACGTAAATGACTTAAGTGTCTACACAGTGGGGGGGGGGTGATACCAGGGTTATGCAGCCCCCCTCCAGCTGATAGAAGTTGGACCACCCTGACCTAGATAAGTGCAGATAGACTTCATGATGAATCCATGATGCTGCCTTATATTGAGTCAGAATGTTGCTCTCTCTTATATTGAGTCAGACCAGTATCATCTGCATTGACTAGAAGCAGCTCTTCAAAAGTATGAACAATTTTTTCTTAGCTGTGCTTGGGGATTAAACCTGGGATCAGTGGGGTAGCTAGCAGAGAGATGGGACGCTCCAGGCACCACCCCAGAGTGTCAAGTGAAGGGGTGCCACATCTTCTTCCTCCTTCTGAGGCTCTGAGCTAGCAGCAGCTTCCTGGCCAGCCCTCAGCTTCCCTGAGGTGCTGCAGACCTCCAAGCAAAACGATTTGCTTGGAGGTTTGTAGTGGCTTGGCAGAAGACAAAAGTTGGCTGGGATGCTGCTGGAGAAAGGTGGCAGCCACACCGTGAAGCAGCCGGCTCCTTTCTCTGAACCCAGAAGTGATGTCACAGCATAGCGTGATGTCACAATGTCGCATTATGTCACATCGTCACCACCCCAGGCGGTGCTGCCCCTGTCTATGCCCTGTCTATGTCTATGGCTTGGGATCATTTGTATACAAAGCATGCACTTTATCACTGAGCTACAGCCAGTTCCTCAGGAAATCTCTACACTTCCCTGTTATTTTTGTTCTCTTTGAACAAGAGCAGCAGAGATTGCCCTCTTCCAAAGGGACCCAAATGCCAAACACATATATTATCCCGCTGTTATAGTAACCACCAAAAAACCCTGCATCTCTGTGGGTAATCCTCATGTTGCACTCAAGGCAAAATCACATAGCATGAAACAATAATATATCTGGCCCCACTTTGAGGCAGTGCTAGACACTGGGTGGCTTTATAGTACCTTCTCAATCGCTGCAGTGAGTTGGCAACCCTCCTCTGGTATGCTGCATGGGCACAAGATAGTCTTTGCTATGACTTGATATTATTACAGCCTGAGTTTCTTTGCAAGTGTGGCCTTTGTGGAAGACATAAGCCATTCTATGTCTCAGCCCTCCAGCACATAGCAGACAATTGGTTCTTTCATTCTAAAATGTTTAGTCGCCTGAAGATAGAACCTGTGTTATACTCCAGTGTTCTTTATTGGCGAATACAGTCAGGTCAAAATACTCAAAAAATCTTTTCCACTAGAGCATTCCCAGTGAAGCCAATGTGTTTCCTATGAAGTCTGGGAGTTTGAAGATTGCAACCAGAGGCAAGAGAGCATCAGGTTGGAGGAGCACATATCCCTCGCTCCCTTGCTTTAAAAGTGCCTTTAATGAAAGGAAAAAGAAGGGGAAAGGTGGCAAGAGAAGCACAACTCCTTTTTTAAAAAAGATAACTCAGAAGTTTCTAGCTGTGTCTCAGTAGTTTTTATCACCTTTGTTCTGTGCAAAGAGTTTGCTTAAAAAAGTTCTGCAGGAGGAGAAAGTGCTACTCATAACAAAAAGACTTCCTCACCTTTAGCATGATCTGGCATTCTCTGCCACACGAGTCGAAATACACCTATGCAAGGTGCAGCCAAGCATCCTAACAATGTGAATTTCACTGACAGTGGCATTAAACTTTAAAAGAATTGCAAAAGGCAACAAACGAAAGCACCTTAACTTTCAGGAGTGCCTTTTTGTGTACAGCTTATTGAGCAATATTTAATCAATAGTCAGGACGAGGGTAAGCACTCTAGCCCATGTTCGTTTGGCAATGACTTTTCTGATTTAATGAAGCTGTTTTAGATTATTTGTCATTTTATCCATCCTTTTGTCTTTAACAACCTCTGTGGTAAAAGGAGTCATAGGCACTGACATCAGAAGGAACTCTTTCAAAGCAGAACGTTAGTTTATGGCTCCTATATGATGGGGTGAACTAACTTTCCTTTTGGAAGGACCTTTGCATGGTGGAGAATATTGCAAAATGGCTGCTCAGGGAGACAGTCACTCACAAAATGGCAACTTGTATAATAATTTACATTTTGGGGAGAAGGGATTACACAAACACACAAAATCCAGTAGTGTGCCCACAGTCCAAATAAGACTGGGATGGAATTTGAACTCGAGTACAATTTGAAATTCAGTTTGAATTTGAGTTTCTGGGAGCTGTAAAAAAAACTTAGGCACCAAGGCTTGGGCAGCAGGTTCAGGAGTGACTTTAGATTGCTGTCAGAGATACCGGTCATTCTGGAGTGAGCTTCTGCCTGCATCTGGTACAGAACCTTTCTAACAACTTCAATAGTCAACAGAATGAAATTCTTTATTCAGATTACCTGTTTTATATCATCATCCACCACATGAAACTTTAGGGCTGCAGGTTCTTTCTAGGCATGCTTTCAGTACTAGACACATAGAAGTGAACTTTCCAAAGACACGAGACATTGCTTTTCATTTTAGGGTTCGTCATGATAAGTAATGCACAGTGATCACTGAATGTCTCATTAATAATGTTTTGTCAGCACCTAAAAAAAAGAAAATCCCAGGCATTGCACAATCAAAAGCAAAGAATTAAGAACACCCCACCTCAAGTTCACAGGCTTCCAATCTAAATAAGCAGATACGTAAGAAAAACAACAGAGAACAATGAAGGTTGTTGTCTCAGTACCAGCAGGTGTTTGTGGAGGGGATAATTGGCATCATGGCATGGGCCTTCTTGGGGCACTACCAGCTATTTATCAGTCAAGTACTACTACGCTCACTGGTGCTCATTTGCAGAAGCTAGGAGATGCCGGAAAACTGCTTCATGACCGATCATTGAGCTTGAACGTGTAGAGTCATCTGTAGAGAGCTTTGATAACAGTCACCCGCCAATATGCAAGTGAACTTGTGGCATGTCACCTTGGAAGATGGTTCTTCAGTTATGGATTTCAGCACTGACTAAAATATGGACAGACCCACTGTTGTTCTCATGGTCCACCAGTGCCCATATAACTGATACTCATGTGCAGGACAGAACCGCCTGAATAGCTGGACTTCCATTCCCCATGTCAAAGAGAGAAGCTGCATGACTAGGCTCTTCAGTTTAAGCTCATTTACACAGCACACCACTGGGCTGGGTTTTCAGCAACATTAAACCTTGGTTATTAAAGTGGCATTAACTCTTCCGTCTGTGCTGCCTAATATATCCATTCTATTGCAATGTTGTTTAAAAGACACACTAAAAAATGGCCTAGCAGATCCTGTAGGCTCTCAGATGGTGGGGTTGGGGGGAATAATAAGCTGAAACGCTCACGTCTTTTTCCTACCTAACTCTTTTGGGTGGAAGGAAATGCGGTAGATTCAGCACATTTTTGTTTATGACAGTGGCAACTTCTTCCCAGCCTGAGCAGCACACTTGGCAATAATAATAAACGGTACTGTTATTTTGACAGAGCCCCTGTGGCATTTTCCAGCCTGACAGGAACAGTTCCCGGCTTCACACACTTGGCTAGGCCTCATCGTTATTGTTTAGCTCTTAATGAATACTGATAAAATATTCATTGCCATTTGAAACTGCATTTTATTTTATTTTCTCAAGGTATTTTGAAAGAAATTCCTGTGTGGGCAACTAGAGATATCCTGCAATAAGGGTCCATAAAAATGGGTCAACAAAATGAAAGCATCTATAAAAACAGGTTATGATGACTTCCAGTGCGTGTTTTGTGCTGACCTGGCTTTCTGTTTCTTCCTGAAATATTAATTGCTGATTTTTCTAGTTTGTCCTTGAGTACTAACAGGTGCACATGTACAAATCCTTACCCAAACTCCTTTTTCCTTTAAATACACACACAGACACACACTTTTATTGGTTCTGTGAGGAACAGTTTCCCCTTCTCAAAGTAGGCCCCACTTGTACTTGATTAATTGAGATCAACAGACGCTACTGAAGTACTCTTAGACTAGATGTTGTACTTAAAATGTCATCTTACTGCAAAATCAAGTGAGGAGACATGTTTAACAAATACACTAAAGTACAAGAGGGGAAAGCAGAGAAATACAGCCATGTGGCAAGTGCTGTTCCTTTCTAATGTGATGCTCGATGGGCTAAACCTATTCTTAGTCCACACTGCATTACATTAAGACTTCTATGATAGCTTCTTACCCAGGGCAAAGAGGGACCACAGGGGCCCCAATCTGGAGTGGGACCATGACAGGGCAAAGGGTTAAATCTCCTCTTCCTCCCCATCCTATGGCACTGAATCTGATTAGGATCCCAGTGGTGGCTACGATTTAAGAAACAAAAACCAAGTACACAAGGGCTAGTGACATGTTTTGTGCAAACTGTAGTTTAACCTTCAAACTGCAGTCCTGTGCAGGCTTACTTGAGAGTAAACCTCACTGAGCACAGCAGCACTTACAGTGAATCTCTATGCATGTCTGCTTAGTAGAAAGTCCACTGAGTTCAATGTGCCTTACTCCTGGGTAAGTGTGTATAGAGCCTTAGGGCCCAGTCCTAACCAACTTTCCAGCACCAGTGCTGCCACAATGCAGCCCTGAGATAAGGGAACAAATGTTCCCTTCCCATACCTTGAGGATGCCTCTGTGACTGCCTCCTCACCACAGGATGCAGCGCATGCCCCTTTGGCACAGCTGCACCACTACTGGAAAATTGGATAGGAATGGGTCCTTAGTGAGTAAACATGCATAGGATTGTACAGCCTTGGTACTTTATATAGTTCTATCCAACTGTGGGATTATGCTCACAAATTAAATTACCCTACCAATCAATCAACTAAACTTTTAGTTGATTAATCTACCAAATAGATTCATCAAAATTTGCAGCCCCAAACCATAACCCATTAAGTACCAAGTGGGCCAAATTAAGAATAAGAATGTGTAAACAGCTGATGAAGCTGAGATTTGCAACTTCCTCCTTTGGATGTGGCACCTAGCAATGAATTACTTTCCCTCCTGATCACACCAGACTGTCTCAGAAACTAGAAGCCAATTCCCCCCTCCAAAATCTCAGCCACTCAACCTTTCTTCTTCCCTTTTAAACCACACTTACCTTAATGTGGCAGTGGCAACAGTTGTGGTATTCTCCAGCCAACAGAAAGGGAAGGTCTATCTCTTTCCTGGACCAAGATCAAGACTTCATGCCCTTTGAGACTTGTTGTTTTCCCAAGAGCTACTACAATGCCAAACTACATTTCTCAAAGTAACTAATGTCTTCATTAAATGAACTGCTACACAGAGGGTAAGCACTGAATGGACCTCCTCTTCTCTCCCCATGGCCAGTATGCCTCTGTTGCTGCTGGCCTGGCCAGATAGGCATGGTTGAACCCAATTTTGCCCAGCCCGCAGATGTACACATTTGCTCCCTGGTGCATATATGCAACATTGGACAGAAATGGCTTAAAGAGACAGGTGGGAATGTGTAGTAAGAGGGTAAGCTGGGAATTGTGGGCCAGATTTAGAGTGACTCTAAAAAAGATCAGCTCCAAATGTGTCTTTATTGCAGCAGTCATTATGAAGCCTGAAAGCTAGTATCCAAGGTTGGATACAGCGAGTTTTGTCAACAATTCTAGTCACACTGATGTGCAAAAACTAGGTGAATGAAGCAATTGACCACCCATTCAGTACCTTGGAAGCAGGGCCTTCAGCAGTATCTGGGTAAATTTTGGATTTGGTTGCACATTGCACGAGCAGTGAAGTATAACTAGGGGTGCAATCCTAACTTGCGCTGGAACACGCAAGCCAGGAGGCTTGCACTGTATCCAGCGCAGGATTGTGGCCAGCAGTGGTTTGTGACAAGAGCATCAGAGTTTCCATGTGGATATAATAATTGTGGTTTTGGGAGCCAGGAGAAGTTTGTGTTGGGTGGCCCTCTGCAAAATGGGTTGTTTAACTGAAGTGGGGGATACTCAAAAATACAAATATGTCTGCTTAAATTAGAGAAACTGTGGCTGGAGGTGTTTTGTTGGCAGAGTGCCACAGAATCCCTAACTACCTTCTGCTGCCTATTCCTGCCTTCTACCAACCCCCCTTCTCCTTGCCTTGTGAGAGCAGAAGTGAAATGCCTGGGCCAGATTGCTGGTGGCCTTGAGACAAATGCTTGTACTAGGTCATCCCATAGCATCCCCTTTCATGGCATAAAGGGTACTTGACTGCTATCAGTGCCAGTGACCCACACTGGCACCCATCCCCTCAGCCTGTGTGTGATCTGACCAACCTCTGGTACCATCTCTGAGGAACTGTCAGGGAGGCTGGGCCATGGAGGAGGTGTTTTTGAATGTTCATTCACTTGAGGCTCTTTGGGTGTTCAACTTGAAACACACAAGCAGCTCAGTCGATTTGGGGGCCAAGCAAATGGCTACTTCCTTCAACCTAGTCCTGTGCTACACACATTTTGATTCAGTGTAATGAATTGTGCTCTGACACATCCAAAAGTGTCAGACACACCTTGAGAGTTCAACTTGGGCCTCTTATAATCTAAGCGGGCAATCCTAACCCCTTCTGTCAGTGCTTTCCAGCACTGACATAAGGGCAATGCAGCTCTGAGGTAAGGGAACAAACATTCCCTTACTTTGAGGAGGCCTCTGTGAGTGACACCCAACTGCAGGATGCAGCACATGTCCCATTGACATCACTATACCAGTGCTGGAAAGCACTGACATAAGGGGTTAGAATTGCGCCCGAAATGTTCTAAGGCTTCACCTGGTGAACCCAAAATGAAACTTTTCTCACTAGGAACAGCACTAAGATTCTTTCAGCTGGTTGCTACTCTTTCAAATTTGACTTAACAGCCCCACGCATCCTTTTTTACTTGCAAGGGACAAGTCAAGTAAGAATGTAGTAAGACTGCAGTGACTGTGACCCCAATCCTGAGCTCCACATACCAGTTTACCGCCGGTGCGCACATTTGCGAGCCCTAACGCCAGACGAGCGCCTGTGCTAGCCCAATGCTGGCCAGTGCTGGACTAGCACCGGGCAGGCACCCAGCGGTCACATGGACCGCCAAGCAGCAGAGAGGAAAGTGGGGGTATAGGGGGAGGTAGGCGGAGGGTGGGGAGAGGGCAGGGAGGAGGCATGACGGGGAGGTGGCAGGCAGGGAGAGGGTGGGGGAAGGTGTGCTGGGGGAGACGGGGGGAGATAGGGATGCTCCACCAGATCCTGAGCCTCCATGCTGGGCTCACCGCCCAACATGAAAAGGTTTTTACCTCACCGCCAAACTTTTGGTTGGTGGTGAATCAAATAGCCCCATTGCGGGGCTACTCCCTTTACCCGGGGAAAGGGGAAAAAAGTTCCCTTCTTCCGAGGTGCCGCCTATGACTGCCTTGAGTGTGCAGGATGCGGCGGCAGCCATTTTCGGCGCCGCTGCAGCTGCTCACCCTGGGCAGCTCAATACTGGGCTCTGTGTCATTTCCAAGGAGCTAATTGGGACAACATTCATCATTGCTGCTAAACCGTACTGGAAGTTCATGGGGCTCTTTGATGTCCTCCTATCTTCCTGAAAAGCAGTACCTTTCTTTCTATGACCTGACCAGGACTGAGAGCAGAGTTGAAACAAAGAACTTGGGCACCTTGTGATAAAAATAAAAAACTGTAAGCGGGTTGAAGAATTGACATACACCATCAGCTTCTTTTGAAAACTGCATGTAAGATAACACCTGCTTCATATGATTTAAAGTCCTGTACCCCTGTGGCTTAATCCCATGTCTACAGGGGTACGCAGGCCAACAGCAAAAGAAAGAGGAGGCAAAGTCCAAAAAGGCAAAGAAAAATAGAATTTAATGTAAAAATGTCTCTGTGGCTCAATGCATTTCGTCAGAATGCCTTTTTCTAGGCCATAAAGAAAGTTCTTCTGACAACATGGATCCCCATAAATTGGGACTATCTTGACATTACTGCGTAATGCTCTGCCTGCAAAGACATTCAACTGTATTTTTGTATTGATTCTGGAAGTGTTTCCATAGTTCACAGTTCTTGTCTCAGTTGGATGTTTGTGTGTATTGTAAGCATAGGAGTGATTCACAGGCCTCCTTATATGTTTAAATCATAGTTTGTGAGCCAGATTTAATAGGAAATTCATTTTGTAGAAAATATGAAGTGCAGAGATATGAAGTGCAACTCAGTATCTCAAACATTTGTGGGCTAAAAGGCAATCTGATTTGAAGATACCTAAGAAATACTAGGAAACAAGGCAATTTTAGGTTTGTGGGACTGCCAGATTCTGACCATGTGACTGCCGAAGGGGGAATTTATCTAGGATCTGTTTGGATAATGCTTTCCCCCACTCACATAATTGGAGGTGTACTTGAGCACATCCCATTCCTCTTCCCAGTGAGTACACCATTCCTATTCTCATAATCATGTGGGTGGTTCTGACAGTGCCACCCCATACAATAAGGGCTGCAATCCTATACATTTTCCTGGGAGTAAATTCCATTGAACTCAGTAGGACTTACTTCTGAATACACATACATAGGATTGTGTTATCAAAGAATGGGAATGGTAGACCAGGAGGAAGAATAGGACATGCATGATCATGACATGCAGCATGGAGGGAGGAAGACGGGCTCAGATGGAATAATCTACAGCAGTGTTTCTCAAACTTTTAGCCCCAGGACACACTTTTTAGAATGAGAACCTGTTAGGATCCACTGGAAGTGATGTAATGACTGGAAATGACATCATCAAGTAGGAAAACTTTTGACACACCTAGGCTGCGATCCTACCCACACTTACCTACAAGTATGTCCCATTTACTATCATTGGTAAAATCATATACACAGTAACTGGTTAAAAGTATAGGCCTGTAACATTTCCCCAGATGCAGTCACATACCATGGTAGCATCAAGTCTAACATATTAAAAATAAAACATTGAAATGAATGGGGACCCACCTGAAATTGGCTTATGACCCACATAGTGGGTCCCAACCCACCATTTGAGAAACACTGATCTATAGTATTCTGATGCTTTTGTGGTGACTTTCTTTTCAAAAATGGATTGGTGAATTGTCTTCTAGATTCATTCATTCAGTGTGCCAAATGAGTTCATGAGTGCAACTATAGGAGGGCTCTATAGCAGAGGTGTCAATCATAAGGCCCATGGGTCGAATGTGGCCCCTGGAAGCAACTTATCTGGCCCCCGTTTTAATTGGGTTCTCCCAGTGTGATAATTGGACTCTCTCATCTCTTGAAAATATGGGCAAGATTTGCACATTTTCTCTTCTGTCATTTGCAGCTAATGAGTTTCGATGTGAGAACCAAGTGCTTACTTCTTGCCATCATCTAAGAACATAAGAACATAAGAACAGCCCCACTGGATCAGGCCATAGGCCCATCTAGTCCAGCTTCCTGTATTTCACAGCGGCCCACCAAATGCCCCAGGGAGCACACCAGATAACAAGAGACCTCATCCTGGTGCCCTCCCCTACATCTGGCATTCTGACTTAACCCATTCCTAAAATCAGGAGGTTGCACATACACATCATGGCTTGTACCCCATAATGGACTTTTCCTCCAGAAACTTGTCCAATCCCCTTTTAAAGGCGTCTAGGCTAGACGCCAGCACCACATCCTGTGGCAAGGAGTTCCACAGACCGACCACACGCTGAGTAAAGAAATATTTTCTTTTGTCTGTCCTAACCCGCCCAACACTCAATTTTAGTGGATGTCCCCTGGTTCTGGTATTATGTGAGAGTGTAAAGAGCATCTCCCTATCCACTCTGTCCATCCCCTGCATAATTTTGTATGTCTCAATCATGTCCCCCCTCAAGCGTCTCTTTTCTAGGCTGAAGAGGCCCAAACGCCGTAGCCTTTCCTCATAAGGAAGATGCCCCAGCCCCGTAATCATCTTAGTCGCTCTCTTTTGCACCTTTTCCATTTCCACTATGTCTTTTTTGAGATGCAGCGACCAGAACTGGACACAATACTCCAGGTGTGGCCTTACCATCAATTTGTACAACGGCATTATAATACTAGCCGTTTTGTTCTCAATACCCTTCCTAATGATCCCAAGCATAGAATTGGCCTTCTTCACTGCCGCCGCACATTGGGTCGACACTTTTATCGACCTGTCCACCACCACCCCAAGATCTCTCTCCTGATCTGTCACAGACAGCTCAGAACCCATCAGCCTATATCTAAAGTTTTGATTTTTTGCCCCAATGTGCATGACTTTACACTTACTGACATTGAAGCGCATCTGCCATTTTGCTGCCCATTCTGCCAGTCTGGAGAGATCCTTCTGGAGCTCCTCACAATCACTTCTGGTCTTCACCACTCGGAAAAGTTTGGTGTCGTCTGCAAACTTTGCCACTTCACTGCTGAACCCTGTCTCCAGGTCATTTATGAAGAGGTTGAAAAGCACCGGTCCCAGGACAGATCCTTGGGGCACACCGCTTTTCACCTCTCTCCATTGTGAAAATTGCCCATTGACACCCACTCTCTGCTTCCTGGCCTCCAACCAGTTCTCAATCCACGAGAGGACCTGTCCTCTAATTCCCTGACTGTGGAGTTTTTTCAGTAGCCTTTGGTGAGGGACCGTGTCAAACGCCTTCTGAAAGTCCAGATATATAATGTCCACGGGTTCTCCCGCATCCACATGCCTGTTGACCTTTTCAAAGAATTCTATAAGGTTTGTGAGGCAAGACTTACCCTTACAGAAGCCATGCTGACTCTCCCTCAGCAAGGCCTGTTTGTCTATGTGTTTTGAGATCCTATCTTTGATGAGGCATTCCACCATCTTACCCGGTATGGATGTTAGGCTGACCGGCCTATAGTTTCCTGGGTCCCCCCTCTTTCCCTTTTTAAAAATAGGCGTGACATTTGCTATCCTCCAATATTCTGGCACCATGGCCGTTTTGAGGGACAAGTTGCATACCTTAGTCAAGAGATCTGCAACTTCATTCTTCAATTCCTTAATAACCCTTGGGTGGATGCCATCAGGGCCCGGTGACTTATTGATCTTTAATTTATCAATGAGGTCTGAAACATCTTCTCTTTTAACCTCTTTCTGACTTAACTCCTCGGTCAGGAGGGGCCGTTCGGGCAGCGGTGTCTGCCCGAGGTCTTCTGCCGTGAAGACAGATGCAAAGAACTCATTTAATTTCTCTGCCATCTCTAAGTCTCCTTTTATCTCCCCTTTCCCTCCCTCACCATCCAGAGGGCCAACCGCTTCTCTGGCGGGTTTCCTGCTTCTAACATATTTGAAGAAGCTTTTATTATTCCCCTTAATGTTGCTGGCCATGCGTTCCTCATAGTCTCGCTTGGCCTCCCATATCACCTTCTTACATTTCTTTTGCCACAGTTTATGTTCCTTTTTATTCTCCTCATTAGGGCAAGACTTCCATTTATGGAAGGAAGCTTCCTTGCCCTTCACAGCCTCTCTAACTTGGCTGGTTAGCCATGAGGGCACCCTCCTGGATTTAGTGGAACCCTTCTTTCTTTGCGGTATACACCTCTGCTGGGCCTCTATTAGTGTTGTTTTAAGCAGCCTCCATGCACTCTGGAGAGACTGGACTCTTTTTACCCTCCCTTTCAACCTCCTTCTAACCAGCCTCCTCATTTGAGGGAAGTCCGCCCGTCGGAAGTCAAGGGTTTTTGTTAGAGATTTGCCTGGTATTCTTCCCCCAACGTGCACGTCAAAACGGATCGCAGCATGATCACTGTTCCCCAATGGCTCAGTAACGTTTACATCTCTAACCAGGTCCTGCGTACCGCACAAAATTAAATCCAGAGTCACCTGTCCTCTGGTGGGCTCCGTGACTAGCTGATCTAAGCCACAGTCATTTAGCACGTCAAGAAATCCGGTTTCCTTATCATGACCAGAACACAAATTGACCCAGTCAATATGAGGATAATTGAAGTCCCCCATAATTACAACCCTGTCCCTCCTTGTCACCTCCCTGATCTGTTTCCTCATTTCAAGGTCCCCATCAGATTTCTGGTCTGGAGGACGATAGCACGCCCCCAGTATTACATCGCTGCACAAGCCTGGTAATTTAACCCACAGAGATTCTACGGTGGAGTCGGACCCACCTTCAGTCTCTACTTTGCTAGATTCTATCCCTTCCTTAACATAAAGGGCCACCCCACCTCCAGCACACCCCTGCCTGTCCCTCCTATAGAGTTTATAGCCCGGGATTGCGGTATCCCACTGATTCTCCGCATTCCACCAGGTTTCCGTTATGCCCACTATGTCAATATTTTCCCTTGTCACCAGACATTCCAGTTCTCCCACCTTTGCTCGTAGACTTCGGGCATTTGCATAAAAGCATTTATACACGGAATGCCCCAGGATGGGCTGCTTATTCGCTCCTTTGTCCCCGCATCCTCTCATTGTGCCAAACCGTCTATCACATCCCATCACCCTACCTTTCCCTACCTTTCCCAATTTCACCCTACCTTTCCCAATTTCTTCTCCTACCCTGCCTTTGTCTTGTTGTTCTCTAACCTCCCCACCCTCATCCCATAGGGATGAGGAGTCCCAAACCGGATGCCCCTCGGCTCCTGTCGGCCTTTCCCCAGGGATCAGTTTAAAAGCTGCTCTGCCACCTTTTTAATGTTATGCACCAGCAGTCTGGTTCCATTCTGGTTCAAATGGAGCCCGTCCCTCTTGTACAGGCCCCGCTTGTCCCAAAACGTTCCCCAGTGCCTAACGAATCTAAACCCCTCCTCCCTACACCACCGTCTCATCCACGCATTGAGACCCCTGATCTCCGCCTACCTAGCTGGCCCTGCGCGTGGAACAGGTAGCACTTCAGAGAACGCTACCTTTGAGGTCCTGGCTTTCAGCTTCCTGCCTAAAAGCCTAAATTTGGCCTCCAGGACCTCCCAGCTACACTTGCCCACGTCGTTGCTGCCAACATGCACCACAGCCGCTACCTCTCCCCCAGCACTGTCTACTAGCCTGTCTAGACGAGAAGTGATGTCCGCAACCTTCGCACCAGGCAGGCAAGTCACCATGCGGTCCTCACATCTGTCGCAAACCCCCCACTCTATGTTTCTAATAATCTGCTTAATGATGTCACTTCTGGCCCTCAACAGGTACCAAGAATCTTAACTTTGTCCCTCGAAACAACACCCTTGCTCTATAGTTATTGGGATCTTTAAGGGGGGAAATGAAGTGATGATCCAAAAAGGAACTAAAGTTAGGGGTCTGGTGGAAAGAAAAATTGTGTGCCTGAAGACCAAAGACTGTTGCTGGAAGGTTCTTTATCAGTGGGAGAGACCTGGTAGAACTTTCGCTGGTAGAAATAATTTCAGATTCTCTTTAGCAGAACCCTTCTCTATAGATCCCACATTAGTGCGGCCTCTTTTTTTCCATTTGGCATTTCTGTCTTTTCTCTTAAAGCAGGCCTGCTGCTTGTATGTTAGATCAAGCCATAGATTTGAGGGGACCTGAGAAAATATTTTGGCGTTACAGACTATATTTGTTCTCCTTGCTTCAGTGCAATTGCCCTTGGTTTAATTCTAACATGTACCTTTATTCCAAATGTTCTGCCTAGTTGTGCAGAGGTTGGCATTTTGGAACTTATTTAGTCCTGGAAATCTCTTTCCACTGTGGCTCCTGCCAAAAGTGATGTGGTCTTTCTTTCATAAGGTAAAAAATTTCATCAAGAGCAAAATGCATAATAAGAATGTCTCCTCAGCATTGTACAGACTATCTCTTTTCCTTGTTTTATTTTGTTTTATTTTTTTTGCTGCCACCCATTTTCTAAGCCACTTCTCATCCTCTATGGCTCGAATATTGGCTCTAGCAAATAGTGAGTACGTAGCAGTTGTGCATTGTATAGGGGGAAGTGTGTAATAATCAAATGCTCATTTCTTTTGCCTTGCTACCCATAGCCAGGATGTAAAATACATTCCATAGACAGGCTGGTTTTAATGAACAGATAGAAATGCTTAGGAAACCTGGAGCTGCTGTGTGTCTTATATAGAATTGCCTCGATACCTATCTGCTGAACAGAACCTGAAATTATTCCCCCTGAGGCAGCCATGGATTCCTACAGAAGTCTACTGAATTTATTTAATCTTCAGTTGAAATGGTAGGAGCCTAAGGCCTTCACCATAAGTGTTATTTAAAGCAAGAATTTCAAAGGATCTATACGTTACAACCTAATATTTTTCCTTTCTCCAAGGCATCTGAGGAAAAAGTTGGCTAGAAGGATGTGAGGGTACATTTGGAGAGCTGAAGATTACACAGTTTTGCATGTAGCTTTTTTTTTTTTTTTTAACTTGGGAGAAAATATGTTTTATTATGCATACACATTTTTTATTTTGATTTATGCAGGCTTTGAGTTATTGTGCATCGACATGGAAAAGTTGTATGTATAATGAACTGTAATTTTCCTAAGTGAAGTAATCACTTATTCTGGAGGGAATGACCACTTTAGGCCTTTATTAAAAAAAAATAAAAAATCATATGCTCCAGTTCAGTAGCTCCAGTGCATGCAAGGGAGCTCCAATGCATTTAGAGAGCGCCATTCAATTTAGCAATCCATCCATGGAGTTCTTGAACACTGGAGTGAATAGGCCAGCACTTCTTGCTTCATGCCATCGGTGTGTATTGCAATATTCCATAAGAACATAAGAACATAAGAACAGCCCCACTGGATCAGGCCATAGGCACATCTAGTCCAGCTTCCTGTATCTCACAGCGGCCCACCAAATGCCCCAGGGAGCACACCAGATAACAAGAGACCTCATCCTGGTGCCCTCCCTTGCATCTGGCATTCTGACATAACCCATTTCTAAAATCAGGTGGTTGCGCATACACATCATGGCTTGTACCCCGTAATGGATTTTTCCTCCAGAAACTTGTCCAATCCCCTTTTAAAGGCGTCTAGGCCAGACGCCAGCACCACATCCTGTGACAAGGAGTTCCACAGACCGACCACATGCTGAGTAAAGAAATATTTTCTTTTGTCTGTCCTAACCCGCCCAACACTCAATTTTAGTGGATGTCCCCTGGTTCTGGTATTATGTGAGAGTGTAAAGAGCATCTCCCTATCCACTCTGTCCATCCCCTGCATAATTTTGTATGTCTCAATCATGTCCCCCCTCAGGCATCTCTTTTCTAGGCTGAAGAGGCCCAAACGCCGTAGCCTTTCCTCATAAGGAAGATGCCCCAGCCCCGTAATCATCTTAGTCGCTCTCTTTTGCACCTTTTCCATTTCCACTATGTCTTTTTTGAGATGTGGCGACCAGAACTGGACACAATACTCCAGGTGTGGCCTTACCATAGATTTGTACAACGGCATTATAATACTAGCCATTTTGTTCTCAATACCCTTCCTAATGATCCCAAGCATAGAATTGGCCTTCTTCACTGCCGCCGCACATTGGGTCGACACTTTCATCGACCTGTCCACCACCACCCCAAGATCTCTCTCCTGATCTGTCACAGACAGCTCAGAACCCATCAGCTTATATCTAAAGTTTTGATTTTTTGCCCCAATGTGCATGACTGTACACTTACTGACATTGAAGCGCATCTGCCATTTTGCTACCTGGCCCCACAGTGCTACCTGGCCCTACAGTGTGTTCCTGTTTCCAAAAGAAGCTGAATCTCTCAAAATGGTGACCAGATACCATGGAGGACAGAGTGCCTATACCTCTGGGAGAGTTTGAGAGCCACTAAGTCTTTGCAGGGGAGTGGGGAAGGCAGCAGGGTGAGGGGAAGGCAGCGACGCGATCCCCAGGATCGCATCGCTAAGGGGGGCTGCAGGGACTGGCTTGCACTTACCAGTCCCTGCAGCAGCCTCCCAGGGGTGCAGGGAGCCCTGCATGACCCTCCGCAGGGCTCGCCAGGTCTTAGAAAGTGAAAGCGTAGCCGTCAAGCCCCACCTCCGCAAAACCAGAGGTGGAGCACAATTGCTCCACTTTTACTTTTTGAAGACTGGGAAGCCCTGTTGCACAGGGTTCCCTGCACTGCTGGGAAGCTGCTGCAGGGACTGGTAAGTAAATGCCAGTCTTCCAGCCCCCTTAGCGTCACAATCCTGGGGACTGCGTTGCTGCCTCCCCCCCTGCCCCCGCTCCTTAAGGGGAAAGAGTCCAGGGCCCTCTGGCTGGGGTGTCGCAATGCCCTAGTTTGAGAAGCCCTGGTTAAAGATATGGGCATGGTGTCCTCCACTGTATCTGGTCACCCCTGGCCAAAAGGAGTGAATAAATATATAGAGACAGGGGTGTAGGACTTTAAGGTAATACTTAAATAATAATATTCATGAGTACTGTTAAAATTAAAAAAATATAAATCCCTAATGCATGACTTGTACTAGAATCCTGAATTTTATAGAAGAAAAGTTGCGATAGCTTGTGTGAAAAAGTGTATTTCTACAAACAGTTTGAAATTTAAGATACCATGAAGGGTATATACTATATGGTTCTATGAGCAAGAATTATTTGAAGTCTAATGGTTAGGCTAGATGCGGGACAATTGGGAGTTGCTAGAAATCTGATGGTCCATGAAAACTGCAAAGAACATTTCGAGGTGTAATATTTTTTAATTAGAGACATGTGAAACGGTAACAAAAATTCAAGGTGTACATCAAAGCACTTAGGTGGCAAAGTGGGTTTTGTTCCCTAAGAGAACCAATTGACTAATCTTGTTGTGCTTTTGAAATCATTCATTAAGACTTTATATGACACAAAATATTCAGGGAAGAGCTAAATGGGAAGTTTTCATTATAATATGAGCAATATGTCTACAATAAAAATCAAATGATTTGCATCTCGCAAGAAAATAGCCTACATTAATTGATCACAAGAAATGCACTTAATTGTAGTACAGATGCCATAGTGCACATGACACACAACACTATCTGGTTGTGACATGGAGTCCTTTCATCTTCACTTGTCTTTCAGTGATCGCAGCCAAATAATTGGCTGCCAATTCAGGGCCCAATCCTGTCCAACTTTCCAGTGCTGTTGCAGCTGCAATGCAGCCCCAAGGCAAGGGAACAAATGTTCCCTTACCTTGTGGAGGCTTCTGTAACTACCCTCCCACCACAGGTTATACCGCACACCCCATTGGCACTAGTGCACCAGGGCTGGAAAGTTGGATAGGATTGGGTCCTCGGAGGATAATTTTCCAATGCACCTTCCAGTAAATAATTTTCCAATGTACTGGAAAATGTGGCCACCAAGGTGGGCTGGGAGGTAGTACTTGACCCTACCAGAGAACAGTAGTTGTGGTGGAGTGGGCCCCACGCACTTACTGGTGTAAGGCAAGAAATAGTATAATGAGGAAGATGTAAGAAACCAGTGTGAACGAGGAGTAATCACATCATCACAAGACTGGGACAGGAATATAGTGGTTAACTCTAAGGCTCCTGTGGTTATAAAATTGGATGTAATTACTCTCCAAAAAATGTGAGAATGAAAATAATCATAAGTGCTGATAATACTGTGAAGGAACTTTTCAAAATGAGAGTTTTGTAATGCTTAGAACAAGAAGCAAGCTACAGTACTGCAGATAAGATTTAGGCCACAATCCAGACCAGTATTTGGGTACGCTGGGTAAGGCACATTTGTGCCTACTCAAGAGGAAGCTGGGCCAGTGCTCCGAGAAGCGCTGGCCTGCGGAGGCTGACGTAAGCCTCCACGCCGGCTTCCTCTCGGATGCTTGTCGGCTAAGCCGATGCAAGCAGAAAAGGTAGGCAGGGGGAGGCGGGCAGGAGGGAGGCATTCCTGGGTGGGGGGAGGGTGGACTGTGAGTGGCCCCAAGGCTGGCAGGAAGTGGGAGGGGGGGACTGGGATCTGGCGATCATACCAGATTCCAACCCCCGTTCCCAGGGAGAACAGAGTGGTTTCAAGCCAGCAGCCCTTACCCGGAGGTGAGGGGAAATGTTTCCCTTTACCTCTGGCTGAGCTGCTTATGGCCAGCCACTTATGCTTATACAGCACAAGACTCCTGGCTTGCCTGTTCCAGCGCAGGATAGGTTTGTGCCCTTAAAAGATGTAGTAATGTTGATAACCATAACTTAATTGGACCCAGGATTTACTAAGGCTGAAATTCTATGCATACTTACCTAGGAGTAAGTCCCATCTAAAAAATGAAACTTACTTCGGAGTAGACATGCATAGGCTTGCACTGTAAGGCTTAAACTTGTGAAATAATACCAAGGAAGAATCCCTGAGTATACAATTGGACCTTGGTATCTGCGGGGAATCCATTCCATTCCCGGATACCAAAACCTGTGGATAATACAATCTGCAGATCATGTCCAATAGGATCTCTGGATGTGACCAGAAGTGACTTCCAGTCATGTCTGGAGGTGTTCTGAGGCCGCACAACCTCTGTGGGCCTCAGAAAGCCTCCCAGATGTGAACAGAAGACACTTCCAGTTGCGTCTAGGAGTGGAGACCCTCCAACAGGGATTGGAACCTGTGTTGAATCAAATCTGCAGGTTCTGAACCCATGGATAAGGAGGGCTCATCCATATGCAGAGTACTTCTCTTTCACATGCTACCATTTATCTAGGATCTAGATAAGGGTTTCCTAGTGCTACTTTCAAACAGTCTTGATACAGACAAATTAGAAATCAAGTGCTAAACCCAAAACTAGTGGACACTGACAAGTCTGAAGTCCTGCTGTTGTAGGATTACTTGCAGGCACTGCCTTTTTTGAGCAAAGTGGTTTTTAATTCTTGTAACAAGCAGAATGCCTTGCCTTTCTGTGCTCCGTATATTCTGGAGAATCCAATGCTCTAAGCACAAGGTTAGGCTCATCCTTCACAGCAACATTTATGTGAGTGGCAAATCAGAAAGTGGTCAATCACGAAGGCAGCTATAGAGATGTTTTTCATCTCTAGTAACAGCAGGATGCTAATGGTAGAGTTAAGAAGACAAAAAAAAATCCATTGATTTGTTGACAGAGGCCTAGCAGCTGTCACAGTAAAACATGGTTCTCTTGCACTTAATCAATGTCAGCCTCCAACCAAATCGTTTTGTAGCCCAGATGAAAAGCAATCAAGAGGAACACCTTCATAAGCATGAAGCCTGCTAGAAGGAGTTCAATGAAGTGTGCTGTTAAGCTTAGACACTTCAAGTGTGATACATGACCTGCAAGCTAATTGGAATCCTTTAACCCTTTCAAAGGTTGCAGCAATTGCTGGCCTCCTTTTCTTAAAAAGTCAAGATTAGATTCGTATCTCAATCTGTGATTTTTAAAAGATATCATGTGTCAGCTTTGATATGCAACCTTTACCCTTTCTGGAAAAGCTAATCTATCATCATTAATTATGGTTTCCATCTTACCAACTGAAGACATATGTTAAATCTTTCTCTCACTCACTCACTCTCTCTCTCTCTCTCTCTCTCTGAGCCCACCAGCCCTTTCAGCATATCTCTGAGAATACCAGGCATTCTAAAAGATGCCTTCATTAGCAGTTCTTAAAGTGACTCCGGAAAGTGGGGACATGCTGGATATATGAAATCCATTCCTTAATCGTTTCCAAAGGTGAGTTAAAATAATGACATTGTAGTGTATCAAGTTAATTGACATTTTCACAAGCAATTGGCTCCATTTCACAACCCCCAGTTGTGTATTGACCCAAGCAGAGGCTGGGGGAAAAGAAAAAAAATTATGTAGTCAAACATAATTCATACAAGAAGTTAAAACAATACTGCCCTCTATCTGAGATCTTCTGGACAGGATGGAGTAAAACAATCTACCACACTACAAACTACTTTGGTAGATGAATACTGAGAAATAGTATTTTGCAAACACTGTGACCAAAACCATGAGGAGGGCAAAACAGTAAGCAGGGGCTGTAATATGTTGTGTAACTGGCTTCTCCCACTTGCCATTGGAGTCATTCCAGGCAGTGACAGCAATACACAGGTGCATCCCAAACTAAGTAGCATCTCCTGAGCATTGCCATTGCTGCCCAGAATGGTTCTGATGATGAGTCAGAGGGGCCGCTTACATAGCATGTGCTGACACCTGCAGTACTTATTGTTCTGCCCCCCTCTAGCTACACTACTATTCAGTTGAGTGGCCCTCTTTTATATCACTTAGTTGCACTATTAAAATTGGACATGTGCACTAACAGAAATACCATGAATACTATGGAGGAATTTGGCAGCCTTGTGTATTGGCAGCAATAAACAAAATCTCCTCCGGACCCCACATAGATTCCTGATGGGCGCCATGTGGCCTTTAGACCAGTCCTGCAATTTTCCACAACACAGAAAATATTTCTTCATGGGCTTGCCAGTCTACTAGTGTATCAGATGGTATGCCTATTGTGGTTTTGATAGTGGATTAGTCTCAGTGTTCTAAATGTGAGGTCATTCAAAAGAACCTCTGCTCCAGTCGCTCCTTGTCAGATTTTTTCCTTATGATATTCAAAATATACATGTATTGCTACAGAGAGGAAGACTTATGTTTCTATGAGTGGAAACCTTTAACAGACCTGCAAGTCAAGGCCCTATTTTTTTTTCTGACTGTTGCTTGCATTTGAAGGGAAAAGCTGCTATTTACACACACACACACACACACACACTCTTTGTAACTGGCCCATAATGCAAGTTTATTTGCTTTGTTTTTAATTTGAGCACATGTAGGTCATTCTCAGGCATCTCATAAGTGGCCCTCAAGGAGCAGGAACGACTTAGCAAGAAAGCTCCAAAAGAGTTTATCTACATATATAAAAGATCCCAAATGACTAAGGGCCTAAACCTATCCAACTTTCCAACTGAAGCAACTCTGCCAATGGGGCCTACCCAGCAACCTGCAGTGGAGGAACAGTCTTGGAGGCCCCCTCAAGGTAGGGAAACTTTTGTTCCCTTACCTTGGGGCTACATTGTAGCTGCATGAGCTCTGGAAAGTGGGATAGGATTGGGCCCCAAGACACTAGTTTACTAAGGGCCAGATTACCTTTTATGTTAAATACCTTGTCTGGCTTCTGCATGCTTGTGCCTTGTTAAGAATCTCCTGCAAATGCAGATTGATCTAAATCAGGACCAAGGTGGAGGGAACATTTAACCCCTTCCTTCCATCACACTCTGGATCTGAATCTGGAACATGACAACTATTTTACCCAAGAGACATCTACAGGAGCTTCCCTCCCAGGAGAAACAGCAGCTGTACCAGACCAGTAGAGAACTATAGAGGAGGAAACCGATTGCAGCCACCCTCCCTGCTGCTGCAATTTGGATTCTCTCCCACAGTGGATTTTTAACATAGAAGAGCAAAAACAAAAGGGCCAAATTACAAATTCAGCATAATGTGTAGTTTGGCCCTTTCATTAATCTTTGTGTCATCAGTTCTGTAATGTGCTATCTTAAATGCTGATTGGAATTAACAAAAGGCCTTAACTGACCTATGACAGACATGCCCACAAATCAAATGAATGACTAATAAAGAGACAGCAACACTCAGTTGGCTTTCTGTCTGGCTTATTTTTATCAGTCAAGTATATTCTGGAGGGACTTAACTCAGCATTGTTTGTCTAGTTTCCACACCTTAAAGTCATACCCCAATCTGTCAATAAGCACACACCACTATTTTTCTGTCTCTTTTGCTTTGTTCTTTGTTGCCCTCTCCCTCTTTGCTTCTTTCTTTTTTTCAAATCCCCTTGCCCCTGGTTTACTTTAATCCTGATTGCTTTTCCCCCACCGCAGGGCACCACACACACATCTCTCTCTAAATATACAGTTCAGTGCAACACAACCAATGGAAATTGACATTTTCTATTTCTCAGGTTGGCGTATAGCTAATCAAAGCATCACACTACACTATTATCCTCTGTATTTCCATGGATTTCATGCTATTATGCAATCATGCCGTTTCAAATATGAATAAATATTTAAGCTCAAATGTCAGGCTTTTGAATCTGAAACTCAAGTAACAAGGCATGAGAGGCTTACTATTTATTTTTCAGTTAACAAAAGCAATAACAAAAAAAGTGCTCTCTATTCTGTATTCTGGAGAACACACAGGATGCCATTAAATGAAATTACGCAGGTAACTCCTGAACATATGTTACTGTATATTGGTAAGGTATTCAAGCTGCTAGTACCTGGTGTTCCTGAAGTATGAGATACTCAAATAGTTTGGGGTTGCAATCCTATACACCAGTGGTTCTCACACATTTAGCATTGGAACCCACTTTTTAAGAATGAGAATCTGTCAGGACCCACTGGAAGTGATGTCATGACTGGAAGTGACATCATCAAGCAGGAAAATTTTTAACAATCCTAGGCTGCAATCCTACCCAGGGTTAAGTCCCATTTACTATCATTGTTAAAAGAATATACATAGTAGCTTCTTAAAAGTACAGATCTGTAACATTTCCCTAAATGCAGTCACATACCATGGTAGCATCAAGTCTAATAGATTAAAAATAAAATATTGGAATGAACGGGGACCCATCTGAAATTGGCTTACGACACACCTAGTGGGTCCTGACTCACAGTTTGAGAAACACTGTACTGGGACCCACACTTAATATACACACTTTCTGGGGAGTAAGCCCCATTGATCAGAATGGGACTTACCTCTGAATAGACATGCATAGGATTGTGCTCTAAATCTCTCCAGGCTAGACATATCATGGGACTTCCATAATTGGAAGACTGTCTCAAAGGGACCCAATTTGGGGGGGGGGCGCTATGGCATGTGGGAGTGAGAATTTAATCCTTTTCCCCATGTTGATTCTTCAACTTAAATCTTCAGTTCAACTTGCCCCACTCAGTTCTTCTATGAGCCCCAGAAGGGGAATAAATACAAGCATAATTTGTCCCTGTAAGTTTTCTGCTCATCTAATTGCAGTTTTACACGAAAAAATTTGAACCGAGGCCATAATGCAGATGGTGGTGGAAAGGTGGATACCCTCTCTCTGTACTGCTCTCTCAATTCAGCTTTGGTCTTTGCGGATGGGAGATAGGCTTGGGCTGCTGTACAGTCCAAAATGCCACTTAGTCTAGTTCCCTACAACAATGCTTTTCAAATCAATTTCCAGTAGCTATTCATATCATGCATTAGTACAGCATTTCTCAAATTGTGGGTTGGGACCCACTTGGTGGGTTGTATCTCAATTTCTGGTTCCCACAGAGTTTCCAGTGAGAACATGGGTGATGGAAAGATCAGATAACTAATTGCCTCAAGCCCTGAAGCTATTCAAAAATCAGATAGCTGTTATCCTCCCTGCAAGGAGTTGAGCTCATGCAGTTTGCAAGCTTAAGTAAATTTAGAATCTTTTGAGTGTCTTTTTTTCTGGTGTCCATCAATGACAGGTAGTGGGGTCAGGTGAAGGCTGGGTCACACAATGAAGCCCCTCAAGCCTTGAGACTATTCATTAGGGCTGCCTCATTATGAGAAATTGATCGGGTCATTTCGGCAATTGATTCATTGATCGGCAAACAAACAAACAAACAAACAAACAAACAATTAATAAATAAATAAAACTTTCTTTCCAGATCACTTTTTTAAAAAGTCTTATAAAGCTGCATTTTGCCAAACACTTACAGTAAAGAAGACAGAAGGCAATTCAAGTCGAATGCTGAATGGGAAGACTATGGGCCCAATCCTGAACAGTGTATGCTGATTTACCTCTGGTGTACACTATGGCAAATGTGCTATAAGGCATGTTTGCGGGCCCTACCACTGGGCGAGTGCTGGTGGTAGTCCAGCATTGGCCAGTGCAAGGCTACCGCCAGGCAACGAAAATGTAAGTGGAGGTGTGGGGGGAAGCGGGAAGGAGGCGTTCTGGGGAGGGGGGAAGCAAGGAGAGGGTGGGGAGAGAGCAGGGAGGAGGCATGCTGGGGGAGAGGGCAGGGAGGGAAGGAGGTAGGACTGGTGGAGCAAAGCTACATCAGATCCAGAGCCTCCATGTTGGGCTCACCGCCTGACAAGGAGGTTCTTGCTACACTGCCAACGCATAGAATTCTGCTGCTTGATTTGCTCACTTTTGGCTAATTCCTGCTTTATATTCTGGGCTTTCCCAATTAACACCTTACATTTGTCTACCCAGGCGTGTGCTTGGGATCCTTCAGAACTGGCCACATAGACAAATACGTATTGTGAACCAGGGCTAAGTCAAGTCAAGGGCAGGGAGAATAGTAATATTGCAGATTTTACTTCAGTTGCAAATCAATACAAATGTCAAGAGACAAGCTGAAATTGCTGCTGGTGTGAAGGAGACATTAAACACTGACTGAAGTGCAACTTCTGCAGAATGAGCTTTTCCTCAAGCACTGAGCTGACTTCCTAATAAATCTGTTCAGGTCAGTTCAGATAAATAGCCCTCGCTACAGCCAATAGCAATAAACCTCAATAAGGTTACTAGTAATTTTCCACCCTTTCTGCACCTTCAGTTGTAATAAGCAAATAACACCTTCAAGCAATACAAAGCAAAATTTCTTGCCCTTGGAGCCTGAAACAGACAGCCAAAGCATGCCAGTCTGAAATATACCTGTACCATAAAGAACAATGGGGTTGATCATTCTAGATCCATAAGCCCTTTCTCTTCCTTCATCTGTGGCATCCCTAGTCCTTCTTCCTGAATCCTAGAAAAGGAACACAAAAAGGTTTTTGCTTAGAATAGATCCAAATTTGTCTGGAATGGCATGACTAAGGGCCCAGTCTGATCCACCTTTCCAGCACTGATGAGGCTGTGCCAACTGGATGTGAGATGTATCCTGCCTGGGGAGGAGCAATCATGTAGGCCTTTTCAAGGTAGGGGAATTCTGTTTCTTTATGTTGGGACTGTGTTGTGGGTCTGCATCGGCACTGGAAAGTTGGAGGATTGGGCCTTAATATTGTTCGCTTACCTATTTACACGCTCAGTAGAATGTTTTTTCTTCACCAATTATGTTTTTTGCTTGGCATCTGTAGTAACAAAGCAGTTTATTATTTAAAATGGTTAATTCAATGCCTTCATGCAATTTTGTGTTCTAATGATACTATCCTGTGCAGACATATTAATATCAACACCAATATTGACATCAACAATTGAACACAAAATAGGACTTCTGGACAGATATGCATAAGATTGTACTCTTAATTATAACCTAAAGCATTCATAGTATATAATCTATAATATATTAATAATCTATAATGTATATAATATAAAGTATTTTTGCTTCCAGATCTAATAATGAAACAATTTTCTACAAGAAGATCACCAACTTTCTATGTTCTTTCAGGAACTCTTAACAATATATCATTTTCCCTTATCCTCTTATCTAACTCCTCAGTTCTATCAGATAGTTTTATTCCAATATTTCTTATATCACATTGAATTCAGACTGAGCTGCCCTAATATTACACATCATTCATTCTAAATAATCCAATAATGAAGAATGCAAAATGTTCTTGCAATATACGTAATAGCCGATTTCCAGAATTTTGTCACATGCTAGTGCTATTTGAAAAAATGGAAGATGGGATGGAGCAATGCAGAAAGAGGCTGACACACAATGATTCTCGTTGAGCTTAGTAGGAGTTGCCAAGAGCTTAATCAGAGAAGAAGTAAATCGTTTACAGTCTGGGACACAGTAAAGGTGGAACAAAACCTGTCCTCATTTTCATATGCTAGAGGCAAGAGATAGTTTTACAGCACAGTTCTAAAGCTGGCAGCTCCACTGGGTGCAGCGGTGCCAAAACAGCTATACCATTGCATCCAGTGGCACCGCCAAAGCCACCGGAGGTTTCCTTGGAGGCACTTTCATCCCCTTCCCCCAGGGAAAGCCCTAAGCCCTACAATGGGGCTTCTCAAGTCTCCAGCGACTATTTTGCTGGCACAGACTTGAGAGACGCAGTGTTGGGTCTTCTGACCAACATGGAGTTCAGGTTTCGGTGAAGCAGAGCTCTGCTGGTCCCACCCCTGCCCTGCCCTCTCCAGAACACCTCCCTGTGCCCCCAGGATCTCACTGCCACTCACAGCTCTTACCTAGCTCTGAGCGGCGTCTGGCCAGCGCCAGGCTCAGCGCCGACTCCGCGCAGGGTGTCACGGATTTGCGACACCCAGTGCTGGCGCTGTGCATCTTTCGAATTGAGCCCTCAGTCCCCAATCTCAGAGGTATTCCTTAGTGACTATCTTCCCTTTACCCATATGAGGGCATGACTTAGGGACAATGTTGCAACAACTGAGAAGGGGAGAGAAATGATTACCAGCCCTTTCACTGGTGCCCTGACCTCCCTTGGGGGGAACCCTATAATGCAGGAGTGGCCAAACTTGCTTAACGTAAGAGCACCATACAATAAATGTCAGATGTTTGAGAGCCACAAGAAAGATGTTTACTACAATATTTAAGAAGCATTTAAATTCTTAAACATATCTACTGACCGTGAACATTAAAGGTATGTTTTAACCTAGTAGTCCAGTGGTTTCCAAAGGTTTTCAACTGGTGGCTCCCTTGACCTACTGGACCATTGGCTCCCATTCGGGTTACAGTCCTATACATTGTACAGGCAGCAGGTTTTTTGTGAGAATTCTGCAGGTCTCCTGGCTGGTTTCTGTGGCTCCCCAGGGAGCCATGGCTCACAGTTTGGGAACCATTGCTGTAGACTCTCCGTTTATACGTGGTAAATAATTATAAAGCTTGAAAATATTTTATTTACCTTTTGTATTAATTGTGATGCAAACAGGAGCTTGGCCAATATATTTCCATGAGCCGCATTTTGTATAACGAAGAGCCATATGAGGCTTGCAAGCCACAGTTGACCCACCGCTATAGTGAAAAGCACAGTTCTTCTGTGCATGTGAGCACATTTGCAAACACTCGGAATACACAAAATAGGAACACCAAGCCAGGCATGTCCTCCATTCGCATCCTGCCGATTATAATGCTGGGATATTTCTAGTAAACATAATTCTCAAGAAAATACCATTAATATTCACTTACAAAGGATCATTTCATGTCTTATTGTGAAGGATGCGAGAATCATCCTGTCACATGGATAATGTCATTCAGCACTGTATCTGTTGCCATAATATTTACCTTTCTATGTTTTTCAAGGCATAATGAAACTGAAACGCATACCTGTTTTAAAGTTATTTGAAAAGAGCAGAGGTTTTCTGCTACTCAAGTCTTAGATTGGCCCATCAAAGGAACGCTGGACCAGAGCTGTGATGGGTGAAACCTGTCGGGCAGTTCTGTGAGACATTGTTGGTGATCACTCCTGACATTTCTGTAATGAGCAGCATCTCCAGTTGAATAAATGCAGTGTGTTTATTAAGGGTCAGCTCCTGTTATACATCAAAATATTGATCTAGGGCAGGGGTTCTCAAACTCCCAGGGAGCTCAAGAACCATTGTAAGTATGTGTGGAAGAGTAGGGAAGGCAGCAGGGGTGGGGGGAAGGCAGTGACGCAACCCCCAGAATCGTGTTGCTTAGGGGGGTGCAGGGGCTGGCATGTACTTACCAGCCCTGCAGCAGCCTCGCAGGGGTGTGGGGAGCCCTGTGCGACCCTCCACAGGGATCCCCAACCTTCAGAAAATGAAAGTGGAGCAATTGCACCCCGTCTCCTGTTTGTGATCACAAAAAGTAGGGCGCAGTTGTTCCACTTTCAATTTCTAAAGCTTGAGGAGCCCTGTGGAGCGCCCCCAACTCCTGGGAGGCTGCTGCAGGGACTGGTAAGTACATGCCTGCCCTTGTGCCCCACTTAGCAACATGATCCTGGGGATTGTGTAGCTACCTTTTCCTTGCCCCCGCCCCTTAAGGAGGCAAAGTCCAGGGCTCTCGTGTTGGGGCATCGCAACTCCCCAGTTTGAGAACCACTGATCTAGTGAACAAAGAATACCTGTCTATGTTGGGTCAGGTTTGTGATGTTTGAATGCACCTTGTGCCTGCTTCGGAAGAGGTTTCGAATAGGCCAGTGGTTCTCAAACTTTTAGCACTGGTGCTCACTTTTTAGAATGAGAATCTGTCAGGACCTACTGGAAGTGATGTCATGACGGGGAGTGACATCATCAAGCAGGAAAATTTTTAACAATCCCAGACTGTAATCCTACCCACACTTACCTGGGAGTAAGTCCCATTTACTATCATTGTTAAAAGTGTATACATAGTAGCCTGTTAAAGTACAGATCTGTAACATTTCTCCAAATGCAGTCACATACCATGGTTGTATCAAGTATTTAAAAATAAAATGCACAATGAAATGAATGGGGGCCCACTTGAAATTGGCTCACAACTCACCAGGTGCATCATGACCGACAGTTTGAGAAACGCTGCCCTAGAATATTACATTATTTTCCACTCTGAGAATCATTGCCCAAAGTTATCAGTGGAACATGGAGCAGAATTTCTGTAAGATGCAATTTGAGAAAACTGGGCAGAAAACATGGAGACACTTTCAGAGTATATTCTGGATCCTCAAACCCGTTGCCCAAAGTCCTTTCTTCTGATTGCATTCCCAGTGGCTTGAGAGTTAGAGCACAGGGGTCCCATGAAGAGTAAATCACTGTTACATTTTCACAAGGCCAAAGAATGAGGTTTTAGATCTCCGAATGGGTGATGCCGCTAAATGTGAAATATGGCATACTTCTCTAGACTTAGCAGCCTGATTAGGTCTGTGTGCTTACACAGAGGAAAACAGCAATTCTGCCACACTAATATGATATGGTTTCAGCATTACTAATTCTGACAGCAAGCTTATAAGCAGTGCTCACAGATCTTGTCGTGAATATATTCATTAATTTACATTCCACCTCCTATTTTATGCTTTGCATTAAAAAAAATAAGACATGTTAAACTCTAAAACGAATGGATTATGGAAAGAAAAAGAAGTGCTTTCACTGCTGAAGTCAAGTCTTTTTAGCTTTCCATTTTTAAGAAGGCAAATACATTTCCTGTTATTATAAAGGGCAACGGGGTTTACTTCAAAACCCATGCATGTTTTGATCACGCTCAGTCCAAGGGTAGATTAAGTCTTGTCACAAAACCTGAAAGGATTTTTTTTTAATGCACTCAACATTTAAGAGTGATTTATTATAACAAATGTATTCAGGTACTTTAAATCCTGCTTCTGCGAATCCAGTGCATATCTCAACTCCTTTCTTATGTCCATATAGATTAGATGGTCTCTAAAATGGTGGCAACACTAGTGTAGCGTTTATATTTTCACTTCTAAAAACACATCCTCTTTCAATAGCACTGCACATCTTTCCTGGTGAATAAGTGAAGAAATTGGTGAGTCATGAAGAAAAAATATTCCATCAAGAGATCTTTATTTTCTTCCCCCAAATCTGGCTGCTTTATGCACATGTGCACTGAATTGTCATAAAAACTGCCTCATTAAATCCCATTAAGCTCAGAGGGACTTAATTCCAAGTACAGTTAGCACTTGGCCTAGTCAAGTTAGCCTAGCCCTTCCATTCCCAGAACCCTGGTGTATATTGAAACTTGTGGATGACTGAATTTGCAGGTTTGGGCCATAAGAACAGCCCCACTGGATCAGGCCATAGGCCCATCAAGTCCAGCTTCCTGTATCTCACAGCGGCCCACCAAATGCCCCAGGGAGCACACCAGATAACAAGAGACCTCATTCTTCTGGTGCCCTCCCTTGCATCTGGCATTCTGACATAACCCATTTCTAAAATCAGGAGGTTGCACATACACATCATGGCTTGTAACCCGTAATGGATTTTTCCTCCAGAAACTTGTCCAATCCCCTTTTAAAGGCATCCAGGCCAGAAGCCATCACCACATCCTGTGGCAAGGAGTTCCACAGACCAACCACACGCTGAGTAAAGAAACATTTTCTTTTGTCTGTTCTTACTCTCCCAACACTCAATTTTAGTGGGTGTCCCCTGGTTCTGGTGTTATGTGAGAGTGTAAAGAGTATCTCTCTATCCACTCTGTCCATCCCCTGCATAATTTTGTATGTCTCAGTCATGTCCACCCTCAGGCGCCTCTTTTCAGGCCCTCACCTGACCTCCTGGAAGTAACCAGATGTGCCTTCTGATTGTGTCTGGAGGTGTCCTGGGGCCTGGAGAGGCCTTCATCTGGGTTCGGAACCTACAATGTGTCAAAACCCATGGATGAAAAGGGCCTACCTGTATTTATTTATTGATTTCAGTATTTCAATACTACCTTTCTCAAAGAGCCAAGGTAATTTACATTGGCAAGTCATTTCTCATTCTGGTGATATGTAGCTTTCCATGTTCTGCTTAAATGTACACAAAAAAATGCAACTAAATTTTAAATAAAGAAATAAGAGAGCTAGAGAGCTTTAGAGAGTTTTTCATGTTTTGTATTCTAAAGTTACTACACAAGCAACCCAATCCTAACCTGTGTGGGAATAGGCAGACCAAGTGGCCTGCACTATCTCCAGTGCAGTTAGGGAGGTGGCGGAGGTGGCAGTCACACAACACTGAGTAAGAGGATATTTATACCCTTACCCCTTTTGTGCCAGCCACCCCTATGTGGCTACTTGGATCTGTGCCTGTGAAATAGCTGGCATGGATCCAAACAGCCAAGTGTAACACCGAACTGGCCAGGAGGGGGGTTAGAATCTGACCTAAGAAGCCCAGGCCAATCCTACCTCCTTCCCAGGCCCTGTCCACCCACCAGCCTTCCCTTCCCCACCTGTTCCTTGCGTTCCCTGACCCAAAAATGCTCCGTTCCTCCCCCCCCCCCGTTTTGGTCCTGTTATCGAGTCCCCACATTTTGTCTTTATTGTGATACAGATGCAGAATTTCTCTTATGTGGACTTTGCTATGACCATTTCAGAAGACTTTATGAGAATAAAAGCTAGGCTCTTTGATGCAAGGTTGAATGATATGGTTACATCCAAGATGCCTTTAACCTATTAATAGGCTTATTGCACTTTGTTCTGGAGCACACCTCCTTGCTCTTGTCATGATCTTGTTTGCACCAAATGCAAAGTCTTTGGGCCTTTCTTTCCACTCCACATTCTTAACAGCTCACTGGTACATTTCCATGTCTTGGAAGTACCGTCAGGCAAGAACACCTTCTCAGTTTAAATGTGCCTTTCTCGAATACTGAGAGCAGGCAGAGCTGATGGTGCGATGCCTCCATAGTCGGTCTTTGAGTCTAATTAGAACAAGTTCAGGTTAGAAGGATGATTGTTTATAGGAGGACATGTCTCCATTTTTGGCTATAAAACTGAATATAGTTGGTATAGCTTGTTGATGTGATGATCTCTATCGATTTTCACTAATGTTGCAGTTCTAAGCATCCTTACTAGAAAGTCAACTATTGAACTCAGTAGGGCATTTTTCTCGGCTCAGACTGCAAGTCTGTGGTTAATAATGAATGGTTATAGCTGTGGGGATGCGAGTCTCAAAAGAATCCTTCTCCCCAGTGTGTTGCTCTTGAAGACACTGACAACTTATGTCCTCTTCCCCTTTTCCCTCTACTCCTAGTTTAAATTGCGTGTCTTACAATGAGATCTGGATCAAAAGCCTGGCACATCTCAAAACAAAACAAAACACATGCACACACACACACAACCCAAACGAATGTCTGGGTTAGGAATTTGGATCCAAATCAAAAAGTTTCTGTTCTTTTGCCATTAGTGCACCCAGCTAACTGCTGGGAAAGACGGATGCTCAAAAGATACAGGAAAATAACACCTGCTTTCTCACGCTGGTTTGTGTTTGCCATCTCGATAAAAATGCAAGGCAGCATATGCCGAAACTGTGTGGAAGAGCCATTCACATGGTAATTCCTTTGTATCTGAATAATTTCTTTTCAGGTGCCTGAATGAATACCAGGCCAGCGGGAGGATTTTGAACATCCCAGTCCTTAAGTTTGTTCATGGCTATGTTTAGCATCTTGCCGATTTTGGAGATCAAACACCACCTCTTTGTCTGGGTACTCAAAAATAAAAAGTGGACTGGCTGGTCGCAATCCAGTCCAAGCATGTCTGAATAATGTCTGTTTAGATAACATGACCTCAAATTAAATTAATCAGAACCTGGATTTTGCTTGATCACAGGAAATGGCATTGTAATTCCCCCCCCTGCATTATTCCCAGGCATGACTAATAACAAAAACAGAGGACTGAGAATGGAACTAGCTGATCCTTCCTCAGACAAAAAAAACAAAACAAAAAAAACCCTATACAGCAAGCCAACAAAAGCAACCAAACAAATTCTGAGTCAAGGCAGTTTGCTTGAGCTGTGGTGGATAAAACGTACCACAAAGTTTGCAACATAGGTTGAGGGTGGCATGTGGGTTTAGCGTTGGGTGTTCCTAATACGAGGTGGTTTGGGGCAACTCTTTAGTTGTTTTTATAGCATCCTACCCTTGTCACAAATATAAGTCACTTGATTTTTCAAAGTTACTAGACGCTAATGGTTCCCTGTGACTGAAATGGGAACAGTGACAACAGACGGCTGGATTGAATCTGACCAACATTTTCATTTAGATATGAGATGCGGCTGTTGTTGTATAGAGAATAGTTCTCTCTCTCCCAACTTAGCCTGGAAGTACTGATAAGATAAAATAACCGTCTGCTCCGTGCAGGGGAATGAATTCAGTTTATATCCCATGTTAGATGGGAAAGAAGAATTAATCATATGACTGTGGTCTGGATTTAATCTCTCTGAATTTATCAAAATGCGGATTCTTCCCACTGATGAAGAAACATTGCTCTTACAACAGCAGCATTTTGTATGTTACGTGTAAAGACAATACACTATAAGGATAATCTGCTGCAGAATAGGCAAGAGACAATGTTTAACTGAGTATTTGAGCCTTGTTGATGTCAATGAGATAAATCTGTCCAGTTTTCACTGCATTGCATCATATTTAAATTTAGATTTTGTGTGGTTTAGAATCTGTGTGTGGTCAAACCCTGAAATGATGACACTAGTGTGATACAACCTTGTTGGTTTGATGACACAGGATATTCCAAACAGTTTGAATATTCAGGAATTCAGATAAATGGAAGTACAGGTAAATCTACATGGACTTAGGCTGCAATTCTAACTCCATTTTCCTGAGAGTAAGCCCCATTGAACAACATAGGACTTACTTCTGAGTAGCCCTGGTTAGGATTGTGCCCATACACAAGGAACTATGATAATGAGAACCTTCTATGGTTTTTGCGTAAGGAGGACTACATTTTGAACTTTGACTCTTTCGTTCGCCATCACATAAGTTTGTTTCTGTTCTTTATGATCCTTCTGGTAACCTTCCAGCCCTGGATTCACACAATGCTTAGTATTTGCATACTGTTTTTTCTAAGTGCTCAGAACATTTTGCATGCACTTGCTCGGTTATCCATGTGACAAGCATGTCACACTTGCCAGTATTATTGTCATCCCTATACGAACAGGAGACAGAGGGTGCATGACTTGGTTCAGTCACCTAATGAGTTCATGACCATGAAAAAATTTGAACTGGGAACATGTTGGCTCCACAGCTCATTCTTTTAACCAATATGCTTACATGAACTCCTTAGAGGCACTTCACACATCATATTAGAAAAGTATGTACCTATATTGTTCTATGAGTGTGCGGAAGAACCTAGTCGGTATGTGCAACAAATCCGTGTTCTCAGTTGCTATTTTGAAAGGCAGGGCCAGTCCATCTATGCCTCAGGCAGCAGACTGGGAGGGTGTACCCAACCTCTGTTCACTACCCTCACTTCCACTGCTGTTCTTCTTTCCACTCTCTTGATTGAAAAAGGAAGTAGAGAACAGAGCAGAAGTGGATTTGTGGAAGAAAGGGCTAGATTGTGACATTTCCCACACTTCCACTATGTCCCCCTTTTTCTTTTCCCAAGGGAGCAAGGGGAAGAGAGGCCAAATAAGGGGTGCAGAATTTGGTATGCTACCTGAGGCACAAAGAGGTATTGGGCCAGCCTACATAAAAGGCATTCACATGCCAGGAAGATAGAATGGGACACAGCTCCCTACTCAGCAATAGACAAATATTGGCTACCCTACAGTGTCTTGGCTCATATAGTTAAAGGTGGGAGAACAGTTTTATTTTCTTGTAGATTTTGGTATTTTCCAAAGTTAGAAGTTCAGAACGTGGTGGTGTGCTTTTATTCCAATTCACAGTATAATTATAAATTATAATTGCTTTAAAAGTGTCCCAGGTAGGTGATATAGGTGGTATAGTGTCAACAGATGCAGACACAGTCATTACCCATGCAACCCTACTATTAAATAATAAACAAAACAGTTTATATTTTCACGTATTTCAGGTTTCCTTTTCTTTTTTTTACAAAAACGGGCAAGTGCAGAAAGTGGTGTTATGTATTTTTATTTTGTTATCACTGTTTTCTCCTACTTCTATATATAGGACTTGTGGACTTATAGAACCACATGTCCTATTATCACCTCTGCTGGGCCCAGTGAATGGTTGAAAATGGAATTACCTCCAGCTATAGAGATTCTGCTGTTAAGGCTCTAGTGAAAAGTCTAGCTAGGAATGGGCTGAGGCTCAGTGGAAGAGGGTATGTTTTGCATGCAGCAGGACCCAGGCTCATTCCCTGGTGTCTCCAGACGGGATTGGAAGCCATCACTGTCCCATCTAAATGCCTAAAGAAGAGCTTCTGCCGATCGGCCTTGACAGCACTTGAGAGACAGGTGAGAAAGATAGACCAGTGGTTCCCAAACTGTGTGTTGTGGCACACTCAGAGGGGCACCATGGGATGTTCCCAGAGGCCTCTTCTTCCCATCTCTCCCAGGTGCCAATATCTTGGACCGTGCAAGATCTCACACGATCCAAGACTGCAGTGCCCAGGAGAGCCAGGAAGAAGAGGCCTCCACAAAAGAAGCGCGCTGTGACCACAGTAAGTTTGGGAAACACTGTTAGTCCAGGTGTCTGATTCTCTATCGGGAAGCTATTTTTGGGGAGCAATTAGAAGTCCCACGAGAGTTAAAAATAAAAAGTCTAAAGTCTGCTATCTTTGAGGTGAACACTGAGTTCAGAACTGAAGACAAGAGAATTATTTAATTGGTTGGTGGTTGGTAACCTTCAGTCTCGAAAGACTATGGTATAAGCCTACAGCACCCAGTATTCCCAGGCAGTCTCCCATCCAAGTACTAACCAGGCCTGACCCTGCTTAGCTTCCAAGATCAGACAAGATTGGGCATGTGCAGGGTAAGAGAAACAGACTCCTATATTTTGGTATTTCTGCAAACTAGTGAGCCTTCAGATGCTATTTAGGATGGTTTACCCCCTTCAGAGAGAATTCTGTTCCTTATTTAAGGTTTCTAAAAATGTGGCATTTGGTTGTTTACATATAGCTGTGTATTCAGATTGTCAAACATGCCTAACTGGTGGAACAACAATGTTTTACCCTGGGTAATTGGGTCTACCGCATAGTAAGGTGCCCATGGACGCTGTGTTAGTCAGTAATCACGTTACTGGCCAAAATAAATTATATATGAGGATATGGGTTTTTTTAGCCGCGAAGGCATTGTGGTGGGATGTCAGCTTTTGGCTCGCCATCCCCCGTGCATATAAAGAGGAAGAGATTATATAAAAATATCACATCCCACGGTTTACTGTGGTTTAGGGTTTTACATGCTTTTTAAAAATTATTATAATTATTGTGTTTTGAATACTTTTGGATTACTACGTTTCAGGACTGGCCTGGAAAAATGCTTGTTTTAAAGCTGCTTGAGTCAGATTTCCTAAGCTACTGTGAGAAGAAATACATTAACTGTAACTAACAGGCTTTAAAAAATCTTCTAAATACTACGATCGCTAATCAGATTGAACAAAACAAGACGGAGGTTCTGAGACCTAATGGTTAGCAGTTTGTGTGTATCTGAGGTTGAGATTCCCTCACCACTCTGGAAACAGCTGCCCGGACCAAGTAGCTGCCCTGACCCCCAAAAGCTGCCTTAACCCCTTACGCTTTCCCCTCCCCAAAGGAGGGGCCCTAGAAATGACCTCTCAAGCCATGGGAGGAGCTGCCCTAGAAAACACACAAACCCACTGTAAGCTTAGAGTATAGGATAAGGATCTTGCAAGTGTTTTCAAGGTGGTTTTTAATCATAGCATTAAACTGTAAGTAGCATTTGCAAGTAAACACAGCTTTTACCCAAAGTGACAGCTACTGCTACGTACTTTTCTTTTGGTTCCAGAATGTGAGGAAAATTAATGTCCCAAAAAAGTGGCTACTATTTAAAGACGTCTTGCTCCAGACATTTTTAACAACTGAGATTGCCGCGAGTAGCCCACTGAAGTGTCTCGTCATTAAATTATGAACTGTACATTAGAAACAGATGTAGCACTGGAAGCCTTGCATGACAGCGCAGTCGTCAAGTAAGGCTTCCCCACTGCTGCTAAAACAGGAAAGTGGCGCGTGAGTGCTTATTCCTCCTCAGATGAAGGAATGCGCAATGTGAGTGTTGAGATCAGTGAGTTTCAATGTGGCAAAAACCCAGTTCCAGAGGCCACATCTTCGCTGTACCTTATGTTTCCTGAACCTAGTGGGCTGCTCTTGCTCACTTAATATTAAAGCATTGTTGTGTATTTAAACTAAAGAAAGGTGTTTTTTTAAAATGTAAATATTGCCAATATTAATTAAACAGCAATTTATAGGATAACTGAAATTTGATGAAAACTGGCATTACCCCCTATTCATATGAGTTTATTAAATAAAATACCAGGGGGCCCCCCATGTCTAAGGATCCCATATCCGCAGTTTCACTTAACCGCGGATCTGGGGAGACCCCCCTGAGCCCCTGCACCTATGGAAGCTCTTCTGAGTCCTGTAGAGGCTGCTCATGTCCACCTGCAGTCTTTGCAGGTTTAGACAAAAAACCAACACTTCCAGGTTTTCGTAATATGATTCCTCACACTGAGCCTTGAAAAAAGCATATATCAGAATCTAATATTTATAGCAACCTGTTGCACTAGAACAGGAGTGAGCAACCTTCTTCCGCATAGGGACCAGAGTTCCCATTCCAACATGGCTCTCCTCTCAACAGGGCCCCAGGGAGCTGACAGCAGCGGATGCGAGAAAGGGTGCCACTGCAGCAGCTATTCGCCACTCCAGAACTTCCCCCAACCAACACATTACCCTCATGTTTCTCCTGCTCCCTCTCTCCAGCAGTACTGGTGCACACATCATCCAAGCCACCCACTACTCTCGTTTTCAGACACTTAGGCCTGATGTTTTCAGGTCATGGGTCAGATCTAGCCCATGGGCAGTAGGCTGCCGACCCATGCACCAGAAGAATCTGTTCACTAGTCTCCAATCTAGGACAAATTTATTTGGACATATTTATTATAAGTCCTGTTGAAATTGAATGCTTGCTTCTCAGCAACAACGGATATAACTGAGCTGTAAGTAGTCCTTCAGAAAGCAATGGGTATAGAAAATAATAAGAAAAGCAACTAATCCATATAAAGAAGCCAAGTTGGTTTAGATTCATATAGATATGGAAATTAGTCAAACTCTAGCTATGCTCTGAATCATGTATGTCTCCTTGCAGAGGCAATGAAGCATTAGTTTGTACACTTTCCTCATTGCTTCTCAACATGAAGAGCTTAATTACTCATTGCTTTGAGTTTTAGCACTGCAGGTGGTAAAATTAAGGCATGCTGTGCAGTCATTTCTATATTGCACCAAGGGAGTTGCCTACTATAAAAATGAATATAGTTCATATAGCTAATTTGGTTAAATATAAACGGGCATTTTATAACACGTTTACAATGGTGAAGATTTTAGAATTGTTAGATCAACTATGAACTTTTGTTCATTACCCCACACCCCACAGTAAAGACACAGGCAAAGGTCTATGGTAGAAAGTGCCACTTTATCAACTATTTACATTACAATTCAAACTGCAGCAGGAACTAACTTTCTAAGTTGTACAGGTTCTACGTGGGGGAAATGGAGCTGCCTGTCTACCTCCCCCTGAATCAATTTTGGGTGACCACACCCAACTCCAGGCTGCTTCAGGACGATGGCTGCCGCCCCCTTCCTTGTCACCCCAAAGGGGTCAGGGTGGTTGGCTAGTGCAGGCCACCCGAGTGAACCCGCGGTGCCCCTTTGCCACCAGGCTGAGGCTCGTCCAGCCCATGTCACCCAGGTGGGTATGCCAGCATGACCGAGCATGGAGTCGTCCCAGCCCTTGCCACCCTGTGGTGTACACCAAGATTGCCTTACCTACCCAAACCCGTACAACACCTGCCTAAAGTGACCAAGAATAGCCTATTTAATGCCCAAAATCTCCACCATAACTCCACAGTCTGGGGTAGGCAAAAAAATGACCACCACCAATAGAGGCCAATTGGGTGATGGTCAAAAATTCCTAATGGGCCTCAAATGGCAACCAGCTAGTCATCAGACTGCAGAAGGGTGGGCGGGTGGGGCATCACCACTTGCTCCCAATGGAGGGGGTTCAGGGCACAGCGCCCACATGGCCCCACTCCCAATTAGCCTCCAGCCAATTGGCTGAGGGATAGCCCTGCTGTGCCTCGTGTGGTGGCGGGGGCAAACGCCAGTGGCGCGTTAACTCACATGCCACCGGAATTATGGGAATGATGATCAAATTGATTCTTGGCAGATTTTGATGGAATAAATCTGGGCAAAAATATCAGCATTCTAATGCTTGGAAGTTTTTGCACCCAACAGCGAATGACTAACATCTTTGGTTTTTGCATGGAAAACTGTGAATTGAGGGACCTTGCCTAATTTTTGAGACATTTTTCAGAGTCAATCTAGCATTTTTCTAATGATAGCATCTAGATTGGAAGCTTTTGAGTGTCCCTCTCTGAAATCTACTCAAGGAGAGGAATGAGGCAGATACTGCAAAAATATTTAGTCAAAAGTCAAATCGTATGAAATTTGTCCCATTGTTCCTGAAATCCCACTTTTACAGTCAACATTGGATTTATTTTTTATTACTAAGAACATCTGACATTCACCAAGCAGTGATGATTTATTGAAGTCTAATAAATCTCTCTCTTTGCTTTTTCTTTTTTGTTTTTCATCTTTGTTTTCTTTATTTCTCCTGAATAAATTGATTAAAAGCAGAACGGCTTTGTTGTCACCTTACAATGAGGTGGTCTGTACAGTGGCCGTTTTTGACTAGATTTTATTCACATCTGTCAGGGCTTCTGAATAAAATTAATTGTCTTGTCTTTTGCAATGAAAAAGATGAAGCACAACAGCTCCCATAAACGGGCTGTAAGGGTAATAGCCAATTTAAAGGTTCATTAACAAATACCAGTAGTAGCACTGTAAGCCTCAGCTTCTTATTACCAAGATGTGAAATGACAGAAATTAAACGTTCAGAGAAAGTGATTTCTAAATACCAAAACAAAACAGACGGGGATTTAAAGGACAATGCTCTGTTTTGCCGCTTGAGGAATATGCAATCTAGTGGTTCGTAAGTGTTTGATAGCACATGCTGTATTTGCAAATGCTGCATGAAGAATTTGCATAAGAATAAAATAGAAGGGAATGAGACAAGGACAATAATATCAACCTTAATTTGTTAACTCCAGTAGGTCATTGCCAAATTATTGATCATATTTAGGGCCCGTTCAAGACCTCCTGATGCCTGAGGCGGCATGTCAAATGTTGCCCCTCCTTACCTGATGATTGACCAGCCTCTGCTCTGCCCTCTCTTCAGTGTCTTAGCTCAACACTCTCCTCCCCTCTGCATTAACTCTTTCTCCCTGTCCCCCTTTTCCTTTCTCAATCCAGGGAGGAGCAGTGGAGGCAAGAAGTTGGACAGAGAAGAGTGCCCACCCCACCAATGTGCTGCCTGATATGTCAGCTTCCATTGTCCTCAAGAATCATGTACCTAAAGTGCTAATGAGATAGTATAAAACCATATCAGCCTGCAACAGAGACCTAAGTGAATTAACTTGATGGGAATAGCTGTGAATGTTGACTAATTATGATGGAAGCCAAGCTCTCATTGGCCATTGAGACTCCTTTCAGTTTGAGTCCCATCTTCCTTACCTAAGGAAAAGAGCAGATGTTGTGATTGCTAGTCATACCACAAAATGGGAAATGGTCCTTGTCATTTGCCAATATGTGCCATGTGATTCACTCCATCATTCCGTAAGTATCAATGACCCTGCTGTACATAAGAACCCACTGGGTCAGACCAAAGGTCATTTGTGTCATGTGTTCCCTTGCCACAAGTTGAGCCCATGTCAGCCTGGTGATATACTTGGACTGACACCAGCAATCTGACTCAGGAAGGGGGTTTGGATTTTGTGGATGCTACTGCCCCCAAATCCACTCCCTTCCTAGTCCCAATCCGCCCTCCTCTCCGCTCCCATTGGTGCCCCATTCAGCTTCCCCCACACACCCCCTCCCACCCTGTAGGTGATCTTGTCCGGCTAGTGTCCAGGGTTCACTGGCACACAGAGCCAGCTACTCACTGCCTGTAGTGGCAGTCAGCCTGTGTGCTCTGGTTGTCATATTTTGTGACAGCAGGAAAGCACCTAGCATTGCCACAAGTGTGGTCAATCTTTCAGCTTTTGAGCCCCTGAACTTAAAGGCTCAGGGACTCTAAAGTTGAACAATTGACCGCACCTGTGGCAATGCTAGGTGCTTTCCTGCTGTCACACAATATGACAAATTGTGTAGAAGAGAGGATGACAAGCTGCACCTGCTGAAATTCCCTCCTCTACACAAGTCCAGGAGCCCTAAAGTTGAAAAGTTGGCCACCCCTGCATTACGGGAATGCTTGTTCCACTAGCGCTAGGCAGAAATAGGATTGGGACCCAGTCTTAACATGGAGGAATCTGCTTTGCAGAGGAATTGTGTGAGATCCACCCTATTAATTCCTGCTGTCTTGTTGTAACACCCCATGGTCTGGTTTCTGTGCGTTGGTCACCAGAGTGCTGTAGCTGCTGTCTCAGGCTAAGTGGCAGGACTTGACAGCCTCTCCACTCAATTGAATCACACTTCAGAATGTCTCAGAAAGCATTTTGTCAGAGGCCTGAAACCTTGCACAAGGCCTTGGCTTGGCAGGTCTTTTCAATCACAGCACATTTTGAATGCTACAAAACTACAAGGTTTGAATTTGTGACCCTTCATGATATATCTTCTTTGCAGCACATTAATAATCCTTTTGATTATCAAATTTACTACTCAGGGCTATTTCGTCTAGCTCAAACTCTATGTAGAAAAGATGTGTATTTTGTAACACGAAGGGCAGTAAGAGTGTATTTTCCTCCTTGGATACACACTTCCAAAAAGGGATCTGCTTGAGTCACTGAGCCCGAGTCACAAGTCGAGTGCAAGCAGTGAACCCTTGAGTCACTATGACTCAGGAGTCATAGTGTATGGCTGTTGTGACTCGACCTGTGAGAAATTTAGAATCATTTGAGTCGAGTCATGAATGAATGAGTTGAATTCCAATCTGAGCCACGTGGGCTATAAAGTGTTCCTCATCTACTGCAAAGAAATGCCTCCCTTCTGGCTTGCCCACCTCCTTTCTCCCCTCCCTGGATTCTGCAGAAAACAAAACAAAACTTTAGTCTCAAGAAGAACTCTTCCCATTAGGCTTTGGGCACCTCCTCCTTCTCTTCCCTCACTTGTGCAGGAAAAAAATTGAGCAGTTTGTCCTATATCTTAAGGATAACCTCCTTCCCTTGTGTCCTGGTTGCCCTGCCTTCTGGTCTCTTCCCCCAGCCTTGTGCAGCAAAACAAAGAAACAAGTCTAAGTCCCTACTCCTCGAACCAAAACCTATCTTCCCACCACATCTGCTGCTGCTATTGGCCAGCTTCCTGATTGTCCACAAGGTCTTCAGCATGATGTGGAAGCAGCAAAAAAAAACAAAACAAAACAAAAGGAACCAGTACACACACACAGGGACTTGTGGTAGGGCTCAAGTCATTTCAAGTCCTGACTCTCTTTTACAGTCACTGGCCCTGAGCTGAGTCAGGGTCAGCGACGTTTATGACTCAAGTGTTCAAAAAGCATGTCTTTGTATGACTCGAGTCATCACGAGTTGAGTGCCCATCCCTGCTTCCAAATAAACTTGGTCTGCAATCCTGTTGCATCAACCCGAGAGCAAGTCACATTGAATATAATGGGACTTACCTCTAAGTAGACACACATAGGCTTGGGCTGTTGGAGAACTTTTAAGGTTCTCTTAAGTCTTTAGAGGGAGTGGGATGAAATTTGGCCTAAATCTCACAGAAAAGTTCTTATTGACTTTGGTGTGCATTTGTTCAAGTATTTATCCCAGAGTTTGTGGCAAATTTTTTTCTTCCCACTGATCCTTGGAATCTTTTTTTGCATTTTCCTGCCAATCAATTTGAGTTCACTTTCCTTTGCGTTCTCTGTCCCTCTTCTTCATTTTTCTCATCTTTCCAAGTTCTCAATTATTTAACCTTTTTTTTTTTTTATTAACTTTACAGCTGCAACCACCAGTCCACTAATTCTCTACTCTACTTAATCCTTTCAGAGGCTGGGCTGCCTGTCAACAATGGTGAGAGTTCCAAATAAGAGCAGCAGAAAACAGATTGTGAGGACGGCAGAACATTTCACAATCAGTAGTGCCCAGATGTTTAAAAGTGGGAAATGATTTGGGCAAATGGGACCAAGACTCTCATTCTGTCCTTTCTCCTTCCCCCAAATATGTAGAACAGTTGTATAATAAAAGGTATATGAAATAATAAATAAAAATGCCTTCAGATGAGCTCTGGAGTGATAAAGGAGCTTGGCTGATGCCTTATTTTAATCAATCAAGTGTGAAAGTGCTAATGAGAAATCACTGCCAGTTCTACAAACCACACACAGGCAAGACATTTAAAGAACAGCTTCTCAATGCATGCCAGGTCTCTGGAAAGGCCTGCAATTTTTTTTTTTTTTTTTTTTTAGGCAATAGAAATAAAGAATGCACTTGAAAGAAATTTTTGCCTGATCTTTGTCTTAGGAGAAGAGCAAAGGTCTGTCCCACGAGAAAGGATAGAAAGGAATATTATTTAATAATTATGCCACTCTTCCTCTAGGGTTAACTCACCTTTTCTTGTGAAGGGGGGAAAAACAGAATAGCTTTGCATGCCTTCAATGAAAGGGGCATGAATTTTGTGACTGATGTCAGAAGCATGAATATCCTTAGAGGAGTAGCTTTGGAAGGTTGTAAGGAAACAAGTATTCTCATTCAGGCGATTCCTATACAGTGAATCCCGTTTAGTGAAAGGATAATCAGGAAGTAATAAGAGCAAGATTTAAGGCTGCTTACTTGTTCCTTCTGAAAATCAGTTCAGGTGAAGGGAAAGCCCTGCTTGTATTTTCTGGTATGATCCCATGGAAAGCATGAGATAGTATGGGATCATAGACAGAGGTAAGGAGGTCCCAGAACTTTGAAGATCTCTCTTCATTTGCACCCCAACTATTGACCGCGTTTCTGTTTGGAAAAATAGTGATTAGCTGCCCAATCCTATGGGCACGCTATGTTGCCGGAACTCAGCAGCCTTGGCACCAGAAAGTCAACGTGGCTGGGGAGTAGAAAGAATGGGACGGGGAGGAATGGGATAGAAACTAGGGTGCAGAGTGGGCGGATCAAGGCCAGGAAATGGGCAATATTGATGGCAGTGCTGGAAACCAGGGAAGGTAGAACCTGATGTTCACAGGCAGATGCCTTATTTTTGACAAAGGGCTCAATCCTACCCTGCGCTGGAATAGGCAAGCCAAAAGGCTTGCGTTGTATCCAGTGCAGGATAGGGGCCCAAGGCAGCTTAGCCAGAGGCAAGGGGACACTTTTTCCCTTACCTCTGGGTAAGGCGCCTTTGCCCCACTGGGTCTCCTCGGACTTGCGCCACCTCCTGCACCTCAGGATTGCGCCCTAAGTGTGTCAGAAGGCTGGGGTTCTAGTGTTTGTAGAGGACTGGTCAGTCTCTTGCCCATCACAGAGGTTGATGTTTCATTTCCTTGTTCTGTTCTGTGCCTGAAGAAGGGCCTGAAGGCTTAACCTAGACCAGAGATTTTCAACCTTTTTCATCTCACAGCACACTGACAAAGTACTAAAATTGTCAAGGCACACCACCAGTGTTTTTAACAATTGACAAGGCACACCATGCTGCCAGTGGGAGTTTCACATCCCCCAGTACCCCTACTAATAATTTACCCTCCCCCAAACTCCTGCGGCACATCCCTGGGTATGCTAGTTGAAAATTGTTGGCCTAGACATTCCCAGGTAAGTCACATGGCAAGCTTTCAGCCACAAATCAAAAGGTTCCTTGCTCATCCTTACACTTGGAGTCCCCTCAAATGTTTCTTACATTTTCCTGATTACTTATAATATTGTATGAGATACATAGAGTTAAAATCCTTTACTCTTTCATGTATAAATATCTCACCTGATAATTCTTTATTTCTCCAGCAACAGCTGCCTGTATTTTCGAAAACTTAATAGAAGAATGGTGTGTCCTGGGTGTGTCCAGATGTTGTTGAAAAGTTGTGTTATTTGTTGTTACTGTTTTGTGATCTGAAGAATTTATTTTCAAGTCTTATTTTTCCCCCAAATGTTCTTTAGTAGACATGTTTAACTTTGTTGTTTTAATTTATTTCTACTGTGAGACCTCAAAATATGTTTCTAGTTTATAGTCTACAAGCACTGCCATTTTCGTTTGGTGGGGCAGTCCTGGTGACAATTAGAATAAACCAGATTGAGATCTTCCCCACATGCCGGCTGGAAGATATTTTGTGGATGCCAAGCTGTTTTCCATACAGCATGCTGCGATCTGGATCTCATCGATGCCCTAAAATGAAAGAATTCCCCAGAGATAACAAGAAATAGTTTGCTTTCAAGTTCTCTTCATCGTGGTTTTCACATTTTTATTACTGTAATTTATTACCTAAGGTATATAGATTGCTTATTTCAACCCAGAGAAAAACAGGAGGTATATCATAATGTTCACTATAAGCAGAGTTTCCAGGTGCCCTCTTTATGGAGAATACAGCACGATTCACAGGAATATTGTTAAGGGTTTTGTATTTCAGGATGGCACTATTCATCGGGGAAAAAAAGATCCATTTTGAAATGAAATGTTACCAACTGCTATTGCAACCAACTTCCGGTCTCATGTCGCTGCTGTTTTCCCTGCCCCCACAAAGACTTATTCTGGAGCTCATACTCTGAGAGAGTTTGAGAACCAGTGATCTAAGGGCATATAATATAGCACTTCACTGAGATGTAGGTATGGTCAATACCCAAAAGGATGCCTGATTTCCTTTGGTCAGGCTGTCTCCTTATATTTCATATTAAAATGTACTGTGGCTTCAGAAGTCCATTTTATGTAAGACAAGCTTGCTTAGGTTATCCGTATTATATTTCTCCTTCTCTCCCATAGGTCCCTATCAGTTTGTATCACAAAAGGGGTTCAGCTGGTGTTTAGCCTGCTAGGTAGCCCTGTTCCTGGGTATAATATTGTAAGGTAAGATATATTGTATTGTAAGATATACGCATCTAGCCCCAGCTCCATTCTGTTGTACAGCCTATCTATGCCGTCAGCGACCACACTCTATCACTGCTGTGAAGGGAAGCTGATTTGGGGTATAATCCTATGCATGTCTATTCAGAAGTAAAGTGCTATTGTTTTCCCTGGGACTTACTCTAAGGAAAGTGTGGACAGAATTGCAGCCTCATCATGCACTGACTTGCATTTAAGCAACTCACCCCCTTGTGTGAACAGGCAGCACTTGTGTATGTTCATAGAGACCTGAAAACAGCCCCTTGGTGCCCTCAAATTGGCACCCCTGAGCAACCCCTAGCTTTTGGAAAGAGGGTTTAGGAGACATAGCAGATTGCTTCCAGAAGGAGGGAGCAGAAAAGCCCCCTTGGAAGCATCCTCACAATACTCTGAGTTCAACTAGTGATTCCTTTCTTTCAGGGGTGTCAAACATGTTTCATACATCAGGTTGAATAGCATTCATGATACGTGCTGAGGGCTGGAAGTGATGTCATTAAGCAGGAGATGATCAGAAATAAGCACTTTTTTTGTCACCTAGGAAATCTTAAGCTGCAAGTGACAGAAGAGAAAATATGTAAATCTTGATCATATTTTCAAGATATGGGAGAGCCCAATTTCTGCCAGGGCATCACTTTGCAGGGCAGCAGCTGAGAGGTGCCTCTGCGAATTGGGCTCTTCTAGCATTGCCCTTTCAGCAGTGCCACTTCTACTGATGGGTCACTTCACAGCCCAGTAGTTGAGAGCAGCTGGTGGTGGTGCTGGGAGAGCACAATTATCACATGGGCTGCATAAAGAGCTTCTATGGTCCTTATGTTTGACACCCCTGCTTTATTTCATCATTAAAATGTCATGGTACCCTAAACAGCTCTTTGGTCTCACTTAAAGTTCATGGGTCAACAGAAAAATCCTTTTTCATTTAAACAGGGTGGCCCTGTATCTGCGGATCTCGTATCTGTGGATTCAGTTATCCATGGATCAGGTCTGGCCCCCCCATGCCCCCCACGTATGCCCCCTCCAGAGGCAAGGAAAGCTTTGCTTCCCTTGCCTCTGGAGGAGCTTCTGAGCTCAGCTGAGGCCATGGACGTCTATCCACAGCCTCTGCCAGGCTCAGACTGAGCTTTAGAGCTCAAATCACGTGACTTCTGGTTTCATGGAGAAACCAGAAGCGACATTTTTAATGCCTTATAAGAAGGCCCAGAGAAGTGTTCCAGAGAAGGGTTTCCCTTCCAGGGCCTCCTTATAATGCATTAAAAATGCCACTTCTGGTTTTTCTGTGAAACCGGAAGTCATGTGATTTGAGCTCTAAAACTGAGTCTGAGCCCTTCAGAGACCGTGGACAGACATCCATGGCCTCTACTGAGCTCAGAAGCCCCTCCTGAAGCACCTTGCCTCCAGAAGGGAGACCCCTGGACCACAGGGATGGGTGTCCATATCCGTACTTTCAGCTATCTGTGGGGGGTTCTGGAATGGAACCCCCATGGGTAAGGGGACATGCCTATAGTACTGCATTTGGCCTCAGCAGCATCCATTGCATAGCATGCAAGTAAAGAATTACTCACCTACGGTACCCCAATGAAGCAATCTGAGTCAATTTCCCAAACTTCCCTAACGTCCCCCACATTTTAGCTGGGAAACTTTTATCATGGACAAGCGTTTTGGCTTTTGTCTACTCAGTCGCAATGAAGGTGATTTTGTAGAGGTAACAAGGGATTTGGAGATTTTCATTTTCACATTTTCTCCACCAACTAGCTTTATAATACTTTTAAGAACTCCTTTCATCTTTGCATTTGTCAGATATGTGGGCGAAACAAGAATCCAGGCAAGAATTAAATTTGAACCATCTTGTATGAATGTCCAAGCCAAAGCTCTAAATCAGTATACATGATTAATAGCATGAGAGAGATTTCCAAAAAATATATCAAAACTGCTGCTATAAGACGTTGCTTCCCACTTTTTCATACCAATTGATCTGCCAAGTCCTATGTTTTAGCCAATATACTGCCATTCCATGTCTTTCATCCAAAATAACTCTCTTCAAAGTACATTCAAATGCTGTTTTTTTGTGACATGGGTAAATAATTCACTTTTCATCTCAAACACTCTTCGTGAGCGCCATATTCCAACATAGACTTGAATCCAAAAGAACCCTGGCATGAAGGCTCCAGAACCATATCCTGTTCCATAACAGAGGAACTCTCAGCCCTCAGGCACAGCTGGGGAGGGGGGGGAGTCCTCAGGAAGCTGTAGTGTGGTCGGTTCAAGAGCATGAGCAGAATCCTGCTCTCCCATTTGAATCCAAGCCATGAAATGATATATCCCAGATCAAGGATGGAGTGGCAACAAAAGTTCAAAAAAGTGGAATTCAATATGAATGTCAAGATTCTTTTCACAGATATATTGGAGAGGTGACCACTTATGAGCTAGAGTTATATAATTTACAATAGTGATAGCGCAATCCTATGTGTGTCTACTAGGCTTCATTGTATTAAATGAAGTTTACTCCCAGGAAAGTGTGTATAGGATTGCAGCATGAGTGTGTGTGGCCTCCATCAGTGGCCTCCATCATCTGTAGCGGGAGTTTGTTGTTTGTTTAAAGGCTTTTTGGTTGCTTCACTCCCTACTGTGATTAACCTCACTTTTGCTTCTTTTGTCTTTTGTTTCTGCCTTTGTTACAATGGCTGCAGTTGTTTCTTTGACCTAGTACAGCTCTTGCCAAAGTCAGTTTTGCTGTGTGTGGGACTGCTTTAATTCAGCTCTACTAACAGAATGAGCCTCTGAGAATGCTCTTGAGATGAAAATCGATATATTGACCTCTTGTATGAGGCAAGTGAAATATTCTGAAGAGAATTTGGCACTGATTATAAGGTTAGCTAAAACTTCACATGAAATGAAATGAAATTTGAAGAGAGTTTAAGGGTTTCTCCCAAGGAGAAACTGAGAAACCTCTGAGAATTTTCAGTGGACCCAGATGAATTTTTCTTTCTTTCTTTCTTTCTTTCTTTCTTTCTTTCTTTCTTTCTTTCTTTCTTTCTTTCTTTCTTTCTTTCTTTCTTTCTTTCTTTCTTTCTTTCTTTCTTTCTTTAAGGACACCCTTCTCCCTAATTTATCTCCTTGTATGCTCCAGTTAACACTGGAGACTCTACTCCAGGTGCCTTAGTGAATGGGTTTTGGTGGATGTCTAGCCTTTCAGCAGCGTTGGCTGCCCTATAGAATGCCCTTCCCAGGAATGCCTGAAGGATCCTGACACGGAACACCTTTAGACATCAGGAATAAACCAGATTTCTTTAGAAATACCTTTGTATTGGGCAGGAGCTGATCCTGTAGCAGCATTTAACTTTTTTATGTGCCAATGCTGTGCTGTTTTCTTATTTCATTTTTATTAACTCTGTTGCTGCTGTTGATTGATTTTAGGCAGCAGCAGACCTCCCCAGCCTCAAGCCCAGGGCAAAGGTCCATAATGGCACCCTCCCCCCCCCCCGCAGGCTGTTGCCGCCACCCATGCAAAAATTCCCCCCCACCACCTGAGGCTCACAAAGCCTCACATGACCCAGGACCTCGTCAGGGAAGCCTCTCTGAGGTTCCCCTTTGCCGGTTTCCCGGAAACTAGAAGCACAATTTCTGACCCCATCGCAGGGTCCTAGAGGCATTTTTCCCATAGACGACTATAGTAGGTCTGCAACTGGTTTTAGGTGCCCCCTCTCATTAATTTTGTTAGCTGCCCTGAGTATGTTATTAATAAAGAGTTGGGCATCAACCTTTAAAAAAATAAATAATAAAATAAACAGTGGTTACATAGGTGGTTATGGGCATGCTAACCTCATAATTTTTTACACATGGAAAATTTTATTTCACATTTATCCTAATATTTTCATTCCAGCTTAATTTCGGCTGTAGAATCTTTTACATTGCACGGAAATGATTTGTCCCCATGGGCAGAAGTAATTAATAAGTATCCTGAAATTGCTGACATGTGCAATTAATTTAGGAGCTCCTGAGTAGGTCAGTACTAGCTTTGGGATTTTAGAAAAGCACAAAGGCTGCAAGACTAAATAGAATTGTTTTTGTAGATATGTTGTAAACAATGGGACTTCTTATTCCATATAAATGGATATATGAATCTGAATTTAGAACCATATCAGATATATTTGTTAACAGTGCAAACAAGAATCATCTGAGATCTTTCCTTTCTTTGCTAATTAGAGATGGTTTAATTTCATTTCCTTAAAAAAAAAAAATGTCTTCCTTTCTCCCAAGCAAACAGGAAATTTTCCAGTATAATTTCTATCTTCTCAGTGACCTGGGTGGGTTACATGTCTCTCCTCTCCTTTGGCTTATTTTATTTGTTCATTTAGTGAGATTAATAAATTAATTAATTGCATTACGTTTTATGAACTGCTCTCTGTGGTTCATATTTTTCCGCATTTTTATTTGATGTGACAGAGCTTTCCTTTGGACAAAGGGTTTCATTATGTCCCCCTTATTAATGTCTTACTGTGGAATGGGAAACCAATATATTATAGCACAGCAAAGTGATTAGAGGGATTTATTTTTTTAAAAAAAACAGAATAGCAATTTTGTGATGAGTAGGGCCTTTGGGGCAAATAAAACAACCACATTATCTTAACTGGGGTTGCAGGGTCTGTGTAAATGACCTTGCTGCTGTATTTGCAGCTGTCTTACTTTTCTTTAATGACCACTTATCTCTTCCTCCCTGCTGGAAAGAAGAGGCATGACTTTACCTCCAAAGATGACAAGTTAAATGGATCAGTTTCCATTTTCTTCTTAACTCGAGTGCTATAAACACAGCTCAGGACCACCCAAATGGACAGGAGAGCAATGCACATTTTGAAATTAGGATGAGTTATGATTCTTGTAGAAGCAATGTTACAGTACTTATCTAGTTGGTTATTAGTTATCTATAACCTGGCAGGCAGAAAAATGGCATGTACATTTTTTTTTAGATCACAGAGCCCTGTTATTTCTCAGTCCCAATGCACATCAATGTGTTGTTGTCAGAAAGCTCTATTTTTATGGTTCATTCCACATGATGTAATGTGCTAGACAACATGAACAGAACTGTTCAGTCTTCTGTTTCATGATTAAAAAGAGCACACCATAACTAATGGGTGATCTTAGTGACATCAAAAGAGCATTGTTGATGGTGTTTTCTTGTATTGCCTTAAATTCCCCAGGTGCATTTGCATAGGAGTAAGAGCCCCCCCAGTCCAAGTCTAGAATACATTTTAGGGCGCAATCCTATCCTGCGCTGGAACAGGCAAGCCAAGAGTCTTGCGCTGTATCCAGCACAGGATAGGGGCCAGAATCAGCTCAGCCAGAGGCAAGGGGGAACCTTTCACCTTACCCCTGGCCCTATGGGTCTCCTTGGACCTTGGGTCTCCGTAGGTGGTACAAGTTTGAGGAGAGTGGAGCAGCTTCAAGCCACTCTGAACTCCCTGGGACCAGGGGTTGGGATTCAGCCCCGCCTCCCACTCCCCGCCCACCCGCCCCTGAGGCCACACTCCCCCTGCCCAGGAACACCTCCCTCCTGTCTTCTCCCCGCCTCCTCCCCACCCACCCCAGAGTCTTGTGTCAGCCCAGCTGGGCTGACACAAGGCTCACTGCGCAAGCCGCCACAGAGGCTGGATTCAGCCTCTGTGCACCGGTGCGGCTTGCTCATGAGAAGGTGCAAATGTGCTTTATGACATGTTTACAAGGGATTTGCACTGGCCCAAGTGCAGCTTAGGATTGCGCTGCAAATCTGTTAGTAAGGGATTATACTCTATAACTGTCCCCACCAAGTTAGGTACAATAACAAATGCAGGGATGGGAATTCAAGCCAGGCGACCTGAGACATGAAAATGCTCGTTTTTTGCTGACTCATGGACTCATGAGTCGTGTGTGGGGAAGACTCAGAAAAACACTTGAGTCAAAGGCCCCCTGGTTTGGCACTCATCCTCACACATGCAAACTTGAGTCTGCCTGTGTCTGGCTGTGCTTCCTTACTGTTTTTGCAGCATGAAAGACCTTGTGGGGATATCATTCAAACCAGGCAAGCAGCAGGGGAGTTCCAGCCAGGAGCAGAGAAGGGTTAATGTTTTCTTCTGCATGGGGGCGAGAGGAGCAAGCTATTTTGCCCATCTCTGATAGGAAGGAACCAATGATCATTGGACAAAGGATGGAGGTTCTGATACTTTCTTTGGCTGAGGTAGGGCAGAAGGAGGAGCCCAAGGGGGTTCTTGCCTTATGATTGGCTAGAGAAGCCCAGGGAGAGGGAGGGAGGTGGGAGAAAGCTCTTTTGCCCATCTCTGAAAGAACCAGTGATCTTGAAAGCAGGATGGAGGTTTGACCTTTTCTTTGGCTGAGATAGGGCAGAAGGAGGAGCTCAGGGAAGTTCTTGCCTTGAGATTGGCTGCAGAAGCCCAGGGAGGGGAAGGGGGCAGGCAGTTCATGGCCATCACACTTTCCACCACATGGCTCTGTTCTTACTTGGGGGGAGGAGCCCACATTGAATAACCAGCTACAGTGGGACTACTTCTGAGTAGAGTTGCCAAGGATCAGGTCGTTCTTGTAAGCCCTGCAGCTGCTATGTGTGACCCTTCTCCTTCTTGCCACTTCTATCTCAGTTTTCACACAGTCCCTCCCATCCCCCGCCATGTTTACATCAAAGGTAGCATTAAAATAAAACTCACACACACACACACACCCCTTGGCAGCAGACTGGTTTTTTCCATGGCAGGCTTTATAAAGGGAGCAACTCGACTCAAGTCCTATCAAGTTGTGAAAGGATGACTCAGCAACTCAAAAAGTACCCCCATTATGACTCGTTTTCAAGTCGCATTGCAGGGGGGCAGTGACTCTAGATTCGACTCGAGTTGCGCCATGCTGAATTTTCCCATCACTGGACAAATGTGCTCTAATTTGTCAGGAGCAGGAGCCACAGGGGTGAATATTTTTCATGTCTACCTGACCCTGTTAAGGTTCTGAATTTTTGTTGCTCTGGGAATGAATTTTTCAAGAAAGTATGTAACCAAGCAATCTAGAAATCTTTTTGCAAATCAACACACGTAGATCAAACTCTGATGGCCAAATTGAGGCCATTTTTGGCATGGCTGCACAAGCAGGAGGGAGGAAGGATAGGATGGAACACAGTTCTCTAGTACTAACAGAACCACTCTTTACATAGGTCAACCTGTATTTATGTAACTGATCCTTTAGAACAGTGGTACTCAAACTTTTCCGGCCAGTGGCTCCCTTGACCCCCGTGGCTGTTGGCCATGACTCCCCATTATGTTCCTGAGGGCTGGAAGTGACATCATTAAACAGGAAGTGGCCAGAAATATTAACTCTATTAACTCTATTAACTATAATATTATAATATTATCTTTATTATAATATGATATTAAATATTAAATATATATTAACTATATTAATTTTAATTATATTAATCATATCATTAATTAAATGCAGATCTTAAAAATATTAATACACAGCAGTATACATGCTTTATAAATGATCAGCTGCTGATCACTGTTGGAGACAGGATGCTGGAGCAGGTAGATTTTGTCTGGTCCAGGAGGACTCATTTTTTTAAACTTTGTAAGCATACCAATAGAATTGTTTTATCAAATGAACTTTGTGAACAACCAGTCTAACCAACATCACACACACACACCCCTGTGGACCCCAATCCAACTAGTCATTTCTCCCATTCTCCTTGGATAGAACTGAACCCTTTATTAATTTAATCAAATTAAATTTTTCCAGCAGCTGGTGGGGAAAACAAAAATAGACCATGAAAATATATCAGAGCTGATAAGGGTTTGGTTAGGAAGCTGATTTGTCGCCTATACTAGGAGATGCACAGCTCAAGCCTATGCATGTCTACTCAGAAGTAAGTCCCATTAGAGTCAATGGGACTTACTCCCAGGAAAGTGTGGATAGGATTGAGCTGGCAATCACTTCATCAATGGCTGATAAGTATTCCCTTCAAATAGCAAGAGTCATCACTTTAAAAATATAGCCTTTCCTCTTTAGTCAAACAACAAGATTAATAAATCACTTTAAAAACAGGACCCTTTTTCTGCTCCTGGCCAAGTAAAGTATGTGCTTGTCTGTCCCCTCCCCCTTTGCCAACTGCATGGAAGCAACTTTAAGACCCCTGGTGGCTGGTAAAATAGGAAGCATTTTATTTGGGAAGGGAGAAGAAAGTGGAAAGGTTTGGAGATCGAAAGGGGGGAGTGGAAGAGGGAGGGGGTTGAAAAGAGAGATTTCACTTTGATGAGAAGCGATCCCAGGCTGGGAACTAGGAACCAACCAGACAAGGATCAGCGAGGGTTAAGGACTGCAACAACATGCAGCGAACACAGAAGGTGGCAGCCTCGGAGTGGAGGGAGAAGAGGGCAGGGTGGCGGCAGCCATTCTCACAGCTGAGCAACTCCTGTTTCTTCTGCTTTAAAAAAAAGCGCAGACAACGGGCAGAAGATGGGCTCGTATTCTGCCCAGGGGTGTGACTGTATCGCTGTGAGAGAACATCCCGCTCCTCCCTTTTGAGTTCCTGGTGCCTCCCTAAAGAGCCGCGCCGCACAGTTTGAATAACACTGCTTTAGAAGACTTCAGATTTAAAATGCAAATTGAAAGTTTGTGTTCAGCTATGTTCAGACTTGTAGGCTAAGAATGTCCTATGATGATGTCAAGTGAGAATTGTGCGTTATGTCAAATGGAGCAAAATATAGCCTGCTCTGGGTTCTTGATAGCAGCTTCTTCACTTTATGAGTACATCACAGTGATAAAAGATATCTTCTGCCTGTCTTTCATGAAACAGCTGTGCCACCCAGAAGTCAGAAACACTTGTGTTTGCATTGTATGGTAACCAGAAGGAGAAGAAACATGCACATTATGGCTGTCATTGCAGAACTGCCATTCCAATGTGTTGTGGGAAGAACTTGCAAATAATTCAAGGGCCTGTAAAACCATATGACACCACGCATAATGTGCCCACATCAAAAAGCCATCGTAGCGATTATACTGCTCAGCAGTTGATTCATACAGTATAAGAGAGGAATAAAGACCAAAGATATGAAATGCAAACCAACTGGGGGAATTCTCATTTAAGGGTGAAAAACCTGATTGCGGCTCCTGTTGGGCCCTGCGGATGAGGCCAGTGTTTGAAGGAACATTTTCACTCAGTTTAAGTACTGCAAATGAATGAAACTTCCTGTTCTCATCTATGTTCATGTTAGATATAGTGAGATAGGAGTAATGGATGACTCATCAGATCTCTTGTGACTTTATGATTCTTTTATTTTGAGGTCTTCTTAATGTCCTCTAAATCCATTCAGGATCCCATGACTACATAGCAATTTCTGTCGTAGCTCCCCAGGCTCAGAATTAGTCAACACTGGCCTATCTCTTTCATTTTGATACCCTTGAGCGTGGTTAGTCACACCACACTTTCTGTTTCCATTTAATGCAGAAAGCCAGTAAGATTAACCATATTATGCATCTCAGTTTCTTTCTTTGAATCATCTGGGACAGAAACGTTTCTGGAGTGCACAAATGCTTCTTGTGGTGTACCACATCATAGCTCAGCAGTTGTCAAAGCAGAAACAGGCCTCCAAGAGAGGCCCAGATCAGTTGCACAGGCATCAGCTCCTTGCTAGTCCCTAATAGCATGCACCTTGACTGGATGACAGAAGGGTGCCCAACAGATGGGATTGAGTGGTGTGCTACACACTTTTTGTGCGTGTTAGGAATCAGCTTTCTGGTAGTGATAAAACTTTGGGGGGGGCAGTCTTCATTCTTCCCTAGACTTGCCCTCAGACTCCATGTTCTGGACCCTTGTTGGGCATAATCTTTTGGGGTGCTGCTCTGTGCAGGGCCTGCAACAATACTATGAATGGGAGCTACACAAGAACAAAAAGGTGCACTTGTGCAACTCATACTAATCTGAATGGGACTTGTGCAAGAGAACCTCTCAAAGGATTATGTCCATGACTATTTGTCCTATTTTCTATGACCAGCTGAGACAAGGTACAACTATGGAAACAGCCTGTTCCTTCCTTCATGCAAAGCACCAACCACAGAATTCCAATTTGTGCAATCTCCTTCCTATGTAATAGGGGGTTCCTACTGCAGGTCTGTCTCACATGAGAAGTCATCTGCTCAGGGGATAGGAGGAGTTCACATTATTTCTCCAGCTTCTACTTCAGCACTGGTCCCCAGTGAATGTATGAACAAGGGCTCTGAGAGATTTACAAGGTGTCTCCCTTTAATGAGTGCCAATGTGATCAAGGGCCACACTAGAAGGAGTGCCCACCAATTGCATAGTGCTGGTGGGACATGGTGATGTAGAATCTACTACCACAGCCACCCTCCTCTTCCTGACTAAATGCCAAAAAGCAGACTGGGCAGGGAAGGGAAGAAGTAGAGTGAGGAGTAGAGACTGGTCAGAGTGAGAGCAGTCCTCCCTTCTCCACTCCCTATAGCTTTCAAAATGGCACCAAGCAGGAACCAGGAAGAGGGAGATGACAGAAGTAGCAGGAGCCCAATGATGGTGGAGCAAAGTGGACCAAGGATGGTGAAGCAGATTGCGTGGGTTGGGGACATTAGAGGGGTTGGGAGAGATCAGTGGGCTTTGGGGGGGGGGAGCAGGAGGGATAGGGAAAAAATGTGCAGCACACAAAGCACATTTTAAGAAGAGCAGTACCTCAGCTTGCTTGCAGAGATATTTGGCCGGAGATATCTGGCTAGCAGTAACGATTGAGGACACATTATAAATCGATCAGTGGTACATGGTCCTCTCTTGGGGCATAGCAGAAGTCTGTTTAGTCTACCATGTTTCTCAAGAAGCCTCTGTACCGACTGTGGTTCATATTGGCTGTGGTTCAACAGCTCGTCTTCTGTGTGATTTTCCCATAAAGGAGAAGCCACATTTAAAGCTGAAGGTCCATGCTCAATCATTATCCTACGCACAAGATCTATTGGACCAAATAATTTAGTGGTTGGTTTTTTGTCAACCAAAGTCTTTAAAATAAAAAATAAAAAAAGCTTCAGTGGAGCAACATTAATACTCAAGAATGTTCAATCAAGTCCACTGGACAGAATTTCATTAACTCCCCTCAAGCTGAGGTAAAGTGCTAATTTGTGGAGTGCTTTGTTTTTTCAAGCAAAGAGAGTGAGATTTCCATAGTTTGCAGCAAGTTCAGCTGACAGAATGGCACGATGCCCCACTGACTTTGCACAGTAGAATTAGATATTGGCTGAAACAAGAGCACCCCTCCCCCCACGTGTTCCTATACTTATGGCAACGGAGGTCCACATCCAACACACAGTGTTGTTCCTCATTTCCATATCTAATTAATATGCAAATTCACTTCAGTTTGTGCCCTCATTTGCACTGTGTAAATAACTTCAAATAGCTGCTTTCCCCGTTTGCTGAAAAATGCCTTTTGAAAGCAAGAGGAAAATTAATAGCAGGTAAGAGATTAAGTGTAATGAAGCATGGACAAAATGGTCATTCAGTCTAAATTGTGAGCATTTTTCTTCTAATCTTACTCTGTTCTTCCCAGATAAATTAATTTGTTTCTCACTGGAAATTGGAATTATGGATTCCCCCCCCCCCACTTGTTCACATGCTCTGTGAATTAGCAGAGAAACTATATTTCACACTTCTTCATTGTTACACATTGAAATGGTTTAAAAGACCACATGAGATCATCAAGATGGTACAGCCAGATTTGGCTACTTCTTCAGCTGCTTTTGCATGATGGGAAATCAATTAAATGTGGTCTTCCAGCTTTGATAATAAAGTTATTTTCTTACTAAAATAAATCATTCTTCTAGATCAGATGTTAGAGAAGAGATATGAATGTTATCCATTGTTCTATATTCCATGTAATTTTGAATTAGCTAATAGGTTTTGTGCTTTGTTTATATTGACAGAGCTGGTCTTGAATATTTACAGCAGTTGGATGCTTATGGCCCAATCCCCAGCAGTTCACAGCATGAAGTAGCCCCAGCAGAGTATGTGCTTTGTGCTGTGATGGGGTGAATGATCAGACAAGCGAGTGAGAGGTGAGTAAAAATATATTTTACTTATCTCCTGGTAGGCCATCTAATTGTCCATGAGTTTCCTTGGGTACACACCAGCAAAACTTGTGTTAAGTCCAAAGAGACAAAACAGGATGGTCTGGGCTGGGAAAGGGGATAGAATCCAGCATGTGTGACTGCCACAAAGTTCCTTTCCCTCCTTCCCTTGAACTGTTCCCCTGGTTTGACCCACTCCCTACCCTGAACTTCCCACAAATCCCCCCCCCCCCCACACACACACACATTATCAGGATTAGCAAATTGTCAGGGCAGTTCTGGCACACACATGGAATCTCTGGCCAGTTATGTTGACATCACATTTGTGCCATTGCTGAGTCACTTATGACAGCAAATCACAAGATTTCACTGTAAATGGCCCATAAGGTTGGGCCTTTTGTTTAAGTCTGGGCTTGGCCCTGGAAGGAATTTTAGTGCTCAGGCACACCCTAGGAAGTAATATGTGAGACAACAATAAATGATGCCACTTAGCTTGTATCATCCTGTCAACACAAAGCGAAATTCTGTACCTCCTTCATCCTTCACAAAAAATAATGACAAAGCTATTTGTGGGTCTTTCTCCTTTTTTCCTCCACTTTCTTGGACATTTAGAACAAATTGTACCAGTTATAAAAGATGGAAGAGTGTTGTTAATTGCTTCGAAGAGAATGGAAATTGTTTAGAGATTATTGGAAGCAAAATATTATTCTGAGCAATCCTATCCTCTCTGTTAACCAATGCGCTTGATCCATACTGTAGCTGAAATTGTTATACACAATGCTATAAATGCAACTAATTATGGATTTGTGTCACATATTGTGTATGTGTGTATCTATATCTATATAGATATAAAAAGAAAAAAAAATAGTGAGGTCTAAATTCCAGAAACCAGACTTATAGATCTTGTAGATCTCTAGACCTTCAGTCCCACTACTGTAGATTCACTACTTTGTTGGCCATAATTCAGATGAATTCACTGCTATCAGGAGTTGTCCCATATGTTTCAAACAAACAAACAAATGCCCCAGGAAGCACACAAGACAACAGACACAACCTGCGTCCTGGTGCCCTCCCCTAGATGCAGGGGAAGGCACTGGGACGCAGGTTGTGTCTGTTGTCTTGTGCTCTCCCTGGGGCATTTGGTGGGCCACTGTGAGATATAGGAAGCTGGACTAGATGGGCCTTTGGCCTGATCCAGCGGGGCTCTTCTTATGTTCTTGTGTCTCACTTTCTGATGCTCACAGCAGCAGCCTTTGGGGACAATTGCAAGACTACTGCTGTCCTTTAAACATCTCAGCTTTTCTGAATGTATCCTTCAGGTGAACAAGCGATGCAGCTAGAATGCAAAGCAGCTCAACTGGGCAGTGGCAGCAGGCCACTTCCACCTGCTTGTGTGGCCTTAGAGATCCAATCGCAAGAGAAAGAGAGTTGGAAACCTAAAAGGCTCACGATCGTTTCCTTGCCTCACTATATCTTTTATGTCTTCCGCACCCATGCTCTAACCTATGCTTGATAGGGAAAAGATTAAATCTCCCTTTCCTCATCCAGCTTATTTTGGACGGTGCTCTCTGCATTGCTGTGCACTGGCAATGAGGCTTTGTGAAAGCCTTTTCAGAATGGAAGCCTCTTTCTGTGTTAACTGGGCCATTAAATTAAAAACACAACAATCTGTTATATGCTGCTTATAATTGCAAAACATTTTTGACATCCCCTTGATATGAGAGCCAAGCAATTCCCCCCACGAACGCTGAAGACTTTCGTTCTCCCCAGCCTTTCTTCTTTTGCTCTCTCCCAAACGCTCTCCCCTTTCAATCGCCCTCTTCTGCACTTTTTCACTCTTCTTTCTCTCCCTTTTTTTGTTTTGTTCCTGGAACATTCTGTTTCTTTTACGAGCTAACTAGTTTGATGTGGCCCTGTGTCTCATTCCCTTCCAGGCTTGCAGCTGTTTTGGCAACAGAAGAAAAAAAATCCCCATAACAAATCAAATAAAAGCCCATTCTATGAAGAGGAATTGAAAACAGCAGGCCTCAAAGAGGACTGCACATGAGATGCCTTGTTCTGGCTTTCAACGCAACTCAAATCAGAAACACATTATCATAATCTGAAACAGCCCACTGCTAACACAAGACAGATGGTGGGTAATAACCCATGCATCATTAATAAATAAATTCCAGCATTAAAGGCTTTACAAAGTATGACAACATTATCCGGGCAAGATTACTGCCCCTCTCCCACCCCAACATCATTTCACTATGTTGTGGGTCCTTCTCTCTCCCCCCCTTCCATTTCTTTCTTTCAAGACTCTGTGCTTTTGAAGGAAGCTAATAAGGCTCTTTTAAAAAAAACAAAAACCCAGATAAAACCCATCTCAGTGTACAAGACAGTTTTTGAAACTCCAGAAGGGAAAAATAAAATTGCTGCCAAAGTGTAATAGCTCCCATGCACTTCCTCTGGATCGGCAAATGGCAAATGATTGCACGGCTCTCCACTGGCTCACTTCATCCTCTCTGGTCCTCGCTCGGCTGTTGTCATATTCCGCTACACATTTCAAACAATAGTTTTGGCATCGCAGTGGCCAGAAAGTGGAGAGGAGAGATATCTCGTGTCTCAGCTTTCCTTCTGCAGACAGGCCCATCTGTCACTTTGTTGTCTACACATCTTGGCCACAATGTTCCCGACATGTTTTGGCACTGATCCCGAGAACAGTAGGACAAGTTCTGCACACCCAGCAAGATTTTTTTTTTTAACCTTCTCTTTCTTGAACAGTAGACTCCATGCCACATGGCAAACCTCTTTTGAAAGGCAGAAGTATTAAAAATCTAGCTGTCCATCTAGTTTGATGGAAGTGGAGAACTGGAAAGTTATTTTCATATTACCCTATTCTTTCCCCCTGCCCAGTCTCCACCATTCTTCCAACAAGTTTTTCAAATTTTGCCCAGCAAACTTTTTTCTCAAAACTCAATACAGTGTGCAGATCTTGAGGAGGAAGCGAAGAAAGATTGCTGGCGCACCTCCCTGGCGCGCCAGCAGAGATTGCCAGACTTTCCCCCTGACAGCCGGCAACAGGGAAGTTGCTATCAGCTGATTGGCTGGCTGTTAGGGGGGTGGGATGGGAGAGCTCCTCCAGCACTCATGCGCTGCTAGGAGCTCAGTCTGTTCCTAGCAAGCGACCCCCGCCCGCCCACCCTGTAGCTAGTCTGGAAATAGCTGGTCGCTCTATGAGGGCCGGGTAGGAATTTTTAATCACCATCTAAATTGGCTCTATGATGGTGGCTTTTTCGCCTACCTCAGACTGGCTGTGGAGCGGGTTTGGGTTATGATATAGGTATTTAACGCCCTGGTCACTGGTGGTAGAAGTGCAGGGTGGGTAGGCAGAAGACCTTCTCAGTGTCCAATCTAAGTCAGCAAGGACAGGGGTTGAACCAGAACCGCTCCCATGATGTCTGACCGGCTCAAGGAGGCAGGCTGGCTAGCCCCTTGTCCGAACTTGGGGGCCTTGCAGGGGTGACCTGAAGGCATAGCAGTTTGGCTGACTTACCCTCTTCAGGCAACGTTGAGAGGCAGGCTTATTAACAATTGAGTTACGCCTGGAGTCGGGTGGACGCCCTATGAGATTCGGGGACGAAGACAGCTAGGACCGTTTCCCCCACATAGAACCCCACACTTGGGATGGGTTTTGTTTATCCCTTTTGCTGCCCTGTTGCAATGTGTTGTATTCAATAAGGTGGCCCAATTTTAATTCCATACCTGTTGTCGGCTGTATTTATTTGGGGAATGCATGGTAATGCAGCCTCCACTTCCCAATTCAGAAAATAAGTTCAGAGTTCAAAAAAGACAATGCTCATTCTGGATTCCTGGTTTTGGAAAAGAGCAGTGGTAGAAAAAATATTGCCTCTCTATTGCAAATCTGGTGCTACTACAGGGAGGGAAAAGAGCCATATTGCTCCCTTTTTCCAATGGTGTCTGTCTCCCTGGTGGATTTCTTGGACTGGAGAGGCAGATCTCATTCCAAGTGCAAAATCGGAGAATGAAGAATGTTGGTTACCCATAAGAGTGGCACAAGCACGCCTACTATCTTTCCCTTAACCCTTAAGTGGAGAATCTTATATGGAGAGGATGCTAGCTTGTCAAACTTTTAGGAACCAAGTTGAATATTATGCTACCCTGAACCTGAGTGACTGATACTGTTCCAGGTGTGTGAGATGAACAAACAACAATTTCTGGTTACACAAAAGAATGGCACTAATGCACCCCATGCAGTGGGGCAAGGTGTGCTATAGAGTTAGAGGATGTTCAAATGTAGGTCTTTTATACACAAACTGCAGCAGTACCAGAAAAGAAAAGTTGGCCCTACTTCAACATCTGGATGCAGAGAATTCCTGGTTAACCAAGCCTGGTTAACCAAGGTTAACCCTGGTTAACCAAGCCTGTATGGTTTTGTTACTCTTGAAGAGAACAAGATGATACATAGGTATGGAATACACGCATGTAGTCACAGAACTCCATCTACGGCATTTTCCCATGACAGGATTAGAAAGCCAGATATTGATATACATGTAGCAGTTTTTAATTACCTGTAAGTGGAACAAGTGAATCATATTTCATTCCTTTCAGACTTAACCAAAGAATGAGATTATACATACGCACACAATTACTTTTAAAATACAATTATACATACAATACAATGTAAAATTACAGTACAAAAATACTTTTAAAATAACTCTTAAAATACAATACCTTGTAGAATAAACCAAGATTTTTTGCTCCAACCGGAAGGGGCGTTGTCCCTGGTGTGACCAGATAATTTCTGTCTACTTACAGGAGTTGCACATCTTCTATTCTACTACTCTGTTATTCCAGAAACAGTAAAGGAGACAATATATAGTTGAGGTGGATGCTGCCATATAAGCTTTCAGAAACCATCGTATTTTTCCTATGCCAGGCCAGGGGACACAGTTTCTCTTCCATGTGTAACAACTTCCGACAACTCAATGAGTGTTAGAGCTTCCTTATAGCAGTTTTTTTTTACAACAGATGAAACTGGCTCAAGCACAGCTGTTGTAAAAATCCTGCCTTTCCCCCTATTTTATGCCTGTCACCCGTATTTTCAGGCCTTTCCAACTCCATGCAGGCTTCTGTGATGTCTTATCCACCTCAACGTCTCAGATGTCCTGCTAAAGTAGCCACGGTTCTGACATTCTTTGAAATCTTTGCCATTGGAGTAAGACCACATGGCAAAGCAGACAGGTCCTTTGAGGACTGCTTGTCTTCTGTCTGGCTTCCAAAACATAGATCCTGGACAGCACACTTTTTGGTATTTGCATGCAACAGATTATTTTTTTGTTTCCCCCCCAAAATCCCAATCTGACCAGTAAGAATGGGAGGAAGAAGGGTAAAGAAGGGAGGAAGGAGACATTTTGCCTTCCATCTCTCCCCCCTTCTCCACAACACTCTTATGTTTAAGATATTTTAACTATGCAGCTACTAATTTCAGTCTATAGCCACGCTAAATGGAATACACTTTAGCTCACTAAAACCATTTTTCTCTGGATGTTGTGAAACCTGATCTCTTCACTTAAGTCTTTTTATTTTGTTGGCAATGAAGAACTGACTTTGGGGGGAAAGTCAGTGAGGGCTTCATTATCTGATGTCAGTGATGGGAAAAGTCCAAGCAGCCCAACGTACTGGACTGGGATCAAATTTGCCTTCCATGGTATTTTATATGGAGATTAGTATTTTTTTTTCTCTGCATCTTGGCTAATATGACCACCACCAGCTGCTTTCACGGTAGGCCTGAGGTATCAGAAAGGCTTGCTGAGTAGGCATGAAAAGAGTGGGCAAGAGCTAACGCTGAACTTTCTAAGTCATTCTTGTTCGGCAAAGATTTAAAGGACATTTACGGCTTTCTGTAATGTATTTGCAAAGAATGAGCTGAGTGGCTGTACTCCGATCAGTGTGTGTAATAGGGATCAGTAATCTTGGCATGCATCATTTGTCTGTTCCCGGGGGCTGTGGATGAATGGAGATGCTATGAGAAGAGTCAGGACTAAGAAGGCCAGAAATGATGTTAAAAAGGAGGTGGCTGCTTGGTTAACCCTGCATAACTCTGTAGCCACTTGGCACCACTAGATGTAAAAAGCTTGTTCAGAAATTGCTCTGCTTCTCTCACATTGGACTCAGTGGAGGACGTTCAGATGGGACTGAGTGGTCCCCTAATGATCCTGTTAGTGGTGGTGTTAATGTGGCTTAGATTCCATCAAGGCCCTTGGCTTCTTCATTTGTACAGAAAGCCAAAGGCATGGAATGAGACAGGCATAACAAGAGGAAGAAATGATGCAAGCGGCTTGGCATCTATTTTCCTCTATTCTTTGGAATCGCCATGGCTGTGCTGATAGGCAGCATATGCTCAGACTTCAGTATGAAGGAAAAGGCTTTGGCTGGGAATTCTAGGAAATGTCAATCAAAACACAAACTCAGATGACTTGGCTACTGCTACAGAGTTGATACAATCCTGCAAACTGTTACCGCAGGAGGGGTGTTATTTTTTTTCCTTCCTCCCAAACAAATATCTGGCCAGTTTTTCAACCTGGGGGGGGGGGAGTATTCTGCTCTTTTTTTTTTTAATTTTGTAGTGAGTGGAAACATCAATTTTTCAAATAAAAGCTGGAATTAAATCAGACTTGATTATCATTTCAGTCGCTACCCTTGCACTGGCAGGCAATGCGAAGAAGTGCAGCCAAAGAGGTTTCACCAGCCAGTTAATGGGAAGACTTTGGAGAGACCAGATTAATGGCCTCCACCCAGATGGTCCAAGTGCCATGAAAATGATCAATTCCCCCACACACGTATAAAAGGACCAATTGCTGACAAATATCTAACGCCAGAAGCGTGACAGTTCTGCAGAATTAATTTTATCGTAACAAATGTCAGGTCGATAGTATTACCTGAAACCAGAAGCTCTGGAACACGTTCAAGAGCCCTTTTGCATCACAGATTCTCATAATGAAATGATGGCTTTTATAATGGCTTATGGAAGTTCCTTAGCTGCAATAGCAAATGTGTTTGGGGGGGCAAGTAACACAGGTCATGAAAAGGCACAGGAAGAAGGTGCAAATGTCAGAGAAAGACTGAACATGGCCTCACAAATGGTGAATTCCAGCTTTAAATCATGTAGGTCAGTGTTTTGCAACCAGTGGTACTGGTCCCATTGGTGGTACTTGAGGTGGTGCCTGAAGGTACTTGCAGGACCCCTGGACTTGTGCCGGTTGAAGGATCAGCTCCATGGGCAAAGCTCCAGTGTGCACTTTTTGCATGTTCAGAAAAGTCCTCCTGTCTGCTCTTACCGGTGTTTGTAGTGTCGCATCTGGGCTCCCAACCTGGAAGTAACTGGCGATGACATTACTTCCAGTGGTACTTCCAAAAGGTGGACCATGTGAAGTGGTACGGGGGGGGGGGGGCAAATGTTGAGAAATGCTGATGTAGGCTACTGGGGCTCAATGACCTGTTAGGAGCTAGAGCTTGCCAATATTTTGGTGAGCATAATACTCAAGTTGCAATTCTCTATATGCTTACTTGGAAGTAGGTTCCACAGTGGAACTTACTTCTGAGTACTTACTGCTTCAATTCACTGTGCAAGTCTATAATTTTGTTCCTTCTGACCAGTCTTTTGTTTTCCAGCAAGATCAAAACACAGCAAATTGTCAGTGTGATTGTGTAAATAATTCTCAGTGGTCTGTTTGGCCATGCCCTTGGGCGAAGAGAGTATACAAAATAATTGTAGCATTGCATGTTTTTAGACAAACAAATTCATTGTTCAGGGTTTTTTTTGTTCATTGTGTAGTTGCTCTGTGTTTCGTTAAATAACAGCTAACCATAAAATACCATCTTATAAAAACTAGCTATAGTCAAAATAATTCTTTAACAATGTGACCCTCAATTTCTTACTCAACTTTTGCTTGGAGCAGATGGCTACACATTTGCGGCATATTTCAATTTTAGCAAATTCTTTTTTTTTTGGCCAGGAATGAATAATAGACATGGGCAGTGACCAAAGTAGAGTTCCTATTATCAGTTTTTCAGTTGAATACAGTTAACCAGAATGTTTTATTCCTGAACAAGAAATTGTTTTCAGACAATAGAAGTGGATATTCATGAACATCGTGGTCTTGTAAATGGTTAGTCCATTCATTGATTATGGAGTAACCTGTTCCCGGTGTTCAGAAAAGTTGATTTTTAAATTCAGGTTGGCTCATGAACTATATGTGGCTTGAACTATTCCCCAAGTCAGGAGGCACACAGAAATCCATACTTGGCTGCAAAAGGCCAGAGTGTGCTGAATCAGTAATGCAGCACCTTACTTAGTAGAGGCCCAAATGATCAACGGGATGGTGTCATGCAAGTTCATTCTTCATGGATGAGGAAGCCATACAAAATATATAAGGAATTATTTCCACTGATGCATTGCTAGTACACAAGTCCGAGCAAGAAATGTACTCTTGCACAATGCTTATACATTCTGTAGGTTCAATGAAACAAGGAGGACAGAAGTCACCTCTTTACTTCCTAGATGCTTAAAATCTGAATTCAACTGAATGTGTTCCAAAGAGCGTGTAGCCATCATATAAATGTTCCATGCCTGTACTCCCATCACTTTAAATTAAACCCGATAATCCTTATTTGTTTATCTCCAAACCCAACCCCAACAACAGTTGTAATCCAAGGGGTATAACTAAAAGGGACATGTTGGAGGTGGTTCAAGCTACATGTCTAGGGAATGCATCCTCTCACACACCCCTCTTGTAGTCCCTGTGATCAGAACATGCATATCATTTTGCTTCTTTCTTATTTTCATCTGTGGTGTCAAGAAATGGGACCTCTATATCCAGAAAACATATTGCATTTGTTGTGGTTTACTTCTTGCTGTTTGAACCAGATTTATCATTTTTTCCCCAGAAAAGCTCAGCATACCTGCTCTGCATGCAGAGGGCTTCAGCTTCAATCCCAGATGTGTCCAGATAAGGTTGGGAAAGACCCCTGCCTGAATCCCTGCTGCCAATCTGTAGCAACCCTCCCAGAACTAGCACTGAGTGGTAGCGTCAGCATTGGTTGCCATAAATGTGCCATAAAGCTTGTTTATGGCACCAGTAGAGCAGGGAGGGCTGGTGCTGGGCCCATGCTAGTCAGGCACTGGGCCCAGTGCTGGCAGGAGGAGGATACGCTGCAGCCACAGGCAAGTGAAACCACTGGGCAACAGGTCAACCTCGAGGTCGGGAGAGAGTGGAACAAGGGTGGGGCAGGGGACGAACCGGAGCGGAAGGGGGTGGGACCTGAAGAGCTCTGCTCTGCTATATCCTGAACTCCATGTCAGGCTGCAAAGTCTGACATGGAGTCTTTCAAGTCTGCACCAGCAAAATAGCTCGTGCAGTCTTGAGAAGCCCCATTGTGGGGCTTGGGGCTTTCCCCAGGGAAAGAGGACAAAAGTCCCCTTCCCCCAAGGAGACACCTGGTGGCTTTCAGGCACCTGCTGGTTACAGCAGTAGCCATTGTGATGCCACTGTTCCAGCAGGTGCCATGAAACATGGGATTGGGCTGCCCAAAGGCAGGTTCCCATGTTCCAAAAAGTCTGTGCTCATGAAAAATTGATGATGCAGATCTAACTTCCTAGTTATGTGGAATGCACAGTGTAGGTGCTGTCAACATATTAGTGATCAATTGCTTATGTGGCTGGAAGCGGAATCCTTTCCATTCCCCCATTGAACAGAAGCAGCTGTGGTTTCATTAGCAGCTTATCATCTCCCTGTATTTTATTTAATAGGAAGCACTGTCTAGTTTGGTAGCAGCTTTTAAACGTAAACATACAACTGGATCTGTCATCTCCTTGTGTGTATTTATTATCTCATCCATTTTCCAATAATACTTCACTATTATCTCCTTTTCCAAAGATAGGTGGAGGCAGTTCCAAATCTCTGTCACGCCCTTTGCAAAGCAAAGGATCGCTGGTGGTGTTGCCAAAGTTCTAGTTGGACTGTAGAAACTCACAAAGACTCTAGACACATGTGCAAATGATTATGCATGCACGCTAATTTGTATACTGTACTTCGGTTGGACATCAGCTGTCTCTCACTGCACCCAAAGCTGCTTTTTTTTTTTTTTTTTTTTTTTTTTTTTTACAAAAGGGAGTTTAATGAGCAGCTTTCAATTTTGCTTGTGATTTGAAAAAAGTAAACCAAAGTCTGATTGCATATTGGCCTTCACTTTGTGCTTGTCTGCATATGAGCTCACATTTCTGCAGATAGCAGAGTGACAACATTTAATATTGCTCTAAGGTGCTCTGTACTGATTGAGTGCATTTCTAGCTCAACACAACATAAAAATTAGTTTTCTTGACTTCCCTTGGTATAATGCCACATGAAGACTGCCTCCCCATTTCTCCACTGGTTTTAGACCCAATCAGAGGGCTAGACTACAGGTTGTATTAAGCATGTGCTTGACCATGGCATATTTGTTCATACATAGGACAAGTGAGGGGGAGAGATCTAGCTGCAGCATGGACGAAGGGGCCTTTCATCCTGTGACCTTCCCCGAGTTGCAGTCCAAATCCCCCTCCGCCTAAGATTGCTATTTTCCCCAGGAGAGAAGTTTCTATTGCTCTGTTTTGTCCTGGGGCAAATAACCCATGGATAGGAGCAGTGGTGTCGCTAGGAGGGTGTGGGGGCTGCGGGCCACACTGGGTGATGCTCATAGGGGAGGGGGTGACACCACTACTTGCCAAAATTTTTAAAATCTTGGTATTTTCAAATGATACCATCATGTTATATATCAATCAATGTATAATTTCATGCAGAAAGCAATGAAATAAACTGCATTGAAATATCTCTATTCTATCAAAATTTAAAGCCAAAAAACCAGTGGGAGTGGGGCAATGGTACATCACTGTGCCCACTGCCCAAGGTGTTACCACGCCCACCACATGGGAGGAGGTCCATCATAGAGGGACTTGCTGACCTCCTGCACTGGATGATGCAAACCCTAATGACACTACTGATTAGGGGCAGTTTTGGATTGAGATCATGGTGGGACAAAGGATTAAAGCCTTGTTCCTCCCTAAACCATGCTCCCAATTGGCCCTCTCCTCTGTGACTGCTACTTAGGGAGTAAAAAGCACATATGGGAGGGTCAAGCATATTCCTAAAGGAATGTCACATTGCTCCCAGAGTTGATTGATTTGGAAAGGAAGCACCACACCTAGTGTACCTCTTTGGCTCCCATCTAGAGTTTCCAGCACATTCAGTAATCTGAAGGAGACTAAGGAAAGGCAATTTGCTCTATGGCAGTGGTTCTCACCCTTTTAAGCCTGGGACCCACTTCTGAGAATGACAATCTGTCTGGGGCCCACCGGAAGTGATGTCAGCAACCTGGAAGTGATGTCATAGCCAGAAATGACATCATCAAACAGGAAGTGATATCACTGTGATGTCAGAGCAGGAAGTGATGTCATCAGGCAGGAAGTTCTTGCCTAGAAACTCAAACTGTAAATGACAAGAGACAGTATTCCAGCTCAGAAGCTTCTTCCAATTCTCCCTGCCCTCACTACCATTGCTATCAAGCAAAAAATAAAACTACATCTGGAACAAAATATTTGTGTATTTATTTACTACTGTTTTTATTTCTGTTTTTATTGGCAAAATCTCAAGCTACTTCTCGTACTGTGCTTGAAACTAACAAACATTGATGTGGCTATTGATACTGTGCTCACCAATAGCCAGAAACAAGTGCACCCTACTCATGCACCTCAATACAAGAAGTAGCTTGAGCTTTTGTAAATAAAGGCAATAAAAACAGTAGTATCCCCCTCAGAAGGAAGATAAGCAGGGATGCTTCCTCTCATCTCCCCCAAGCCTAAGCACATCTACTCAGAATTGACTCCCATTATTGGCAATGGGGCTTACTCCCAGGTAAGAGTAGACAGAATTGCAGCCTAAGAGAGAAGTAAGAAGAGGGGAAGGGTGGGCATCAGAGAAGCGACTGGGGAAGCAGCAGTCTCCCTGGGTGCTTCTCCCCCCCCACATGCCAGGCTTGCCCTCTCTCCTCCCCCCGGTTGCTCTCTTGGCAGCCAGGCAACCAGGGATCCCCCCTCACCCCAACAAAGTTATAAAGACAGGACATGCTAGCCAGAGCAGGAAAGGATCACGGCTTCCAGGCGATTTCAGAGAGGGAGAGAGATTGTGATGCAGAGGACAAGAATGGCAGTGGGGTGGCGATGCTGCTTTCAAGGCAGGCTCACAAGAGGGGAGATCACATGGGTCTGCCTCTACTCACCCAAGCCCTATGTTCCACCTACACACTCCAGTCCAGCTGCGGGGGGGTGGGGGGGTGGAGCTGCTCTGTCTTGCAATCCCAAGGCAGTCCATCCAATCAAGGCAGCCAAGCTGGCAAAGGCTGGTGGGGAGAAACCTGGCTGGCTCGTCCACGTCTCTCCCAGTCCTTCTTTGCCTGCAACCCATGCCTGCACTCCGCGATTGGCCCCCCTGAGGGAAGCCGCCAAGTGCAGAAAGAGGTCCAGCTGGAAGGTAGCAGCACACTTTCTGGGGAAAAGTGGCACGCTGCTTTCTTTGCACATGTGCAAGCCGCTCTTAGTTACATCTCAATGCCGGCAAGCTTAAAATGGCGATGCCCAGGTTTTGCCCACTTCCAAAATGGCGTCACCTCGGTCTTTTGCCATCTTCCAAGATGGCTGCCGCCAGCTTCCCGTAACCCACCAGAAATCGGATCGCGACCCACCTAATGGGTCCCGACCCACAGTTTGAGAACCACTGCTCTATGGGTTACACACTAGCCTGGCCAAGGGAAGAAGCACATCTTGCCTTACAGTGCTACTAAAGAAGGCTCCACTTATGAAGGAAACCAACTGATTTCTAGAGGACAGAAGCCGGTGTGCGGTTTCCAGGATAAACTTGGGTTCATTTAGGGTTGCTCTGCACACAAAACAATTCCCCTTCACACAAGTTTGAACTGCTATGCGCAAAAGGTACCCTTGCAGTAAGAATTTCATTTGAATTACTTTTGCAAGCTTTCAGAATATTACAAGCATGCATTTTGTGCTGTCTGAAATTACTGGATTTGGGACCATCAATCACACCATAAAGGCATACACTAGGTATGTTTGCATAAGAAGAACATGGCGCAAGAAGGCAAGAAAAGAAACTTCTTCCTTGCACTTCATCATTCGCTCTCTCTCGCTCTCTCGCTCTCTCTCGCTCTCTCTCTCTCCTTTTCTCCCAGTGCTAAAGCTGTGAGCCAGCTGATAAGTGGTTGGAAACTTAACTGAGCTGGTGATGATTGAAGCACTCAGTGAACCTGCAGGCTTTTGAACAAAGAGTGATTCTGTAAGTGCCTGGAAGGCAGAGTCCAGGAGGCTTTTCAGGACCCAAAGTGGAAACGAACACAACAACAGCACAACAAACCCTAGACAAAGTCCATCCCTGACAGATGCCGGACTGTTTGTTTTTTTTAAAGACTCCTGAGGCACCATGTTTTAAGAGTGTGAGATGTCACTCTTGAGCTTTACCAAGGAGCATCTATTCACCCCGAAGGAAACTGGTGTGTTTTGGGGTGATTTTGTGTGTGCGTGCAATTAAATGTATCAAAAAGCAGAGAAGAAAAGCAGCCAGTGACTCGTGGGCTAATGATGGAAAACTTAGAAATGAAAAATATTTTTGGCCTGCTCTTAAAAATGAATGTGGAATGAAGGCAGAGCCAAACCAATAACTACAAAATTAAAACAAGCAGATTAACAGAAGAGTTACAAAGCAATGTGGTCTCAAACCCTTGATGGTTTCTTAGGACATGGGGACAACAGCTCCACGGCCTGGGTTTCTGCTTTCATGCCTTTTTTCAGGGAACGTTCAGTGAAATGAAACCATTTCGGTCAGGGCTATACATGGCTTCCTTGGTAGGAGACCAGCCATTTGGGTGGAAAGTGGACAATGATTTATATAATTGAAAGATGTTGCAAGAGTTTTGCTTAGTCGTGCTGAAAGGCTTGGGTGGGATGAGTTTGTACGTGCCGGGATGGTTGGGAACAAGGGGACAGCTTAGGATTTACTGTTCAAATGACATTTTAAAAACTGTTTTGAAAATGGAAGAGGACTTTTTCAAAAGCCAACTGGGAAATTCCATTTCTATCCCTATGGTTTTCTTATGTGTTTTCTTCTCTTTTTTGATGCATCTGGTGGTTGGCAGCATTTACTGATGGGCTACTGTGAAAAAGGAGTGGCAGACCGAAGATCCCTCTCCTCAGATAAATTTCATCACCATAGCTGTTCATTCCTCCATGAAGCCCTCCATCTTCAGGAGGGAAGGACTGGTTGACACAGGAGGTTGAACAGCATTCTCTAGAACTGATTTTGAGCACTGCTCCGAAGTACAGAGAATCCTGAAGTACACACAGAGAGAGCACACAAGGCACTTGCCTAGCAATGGCTTTCAAGATCAATAGTTCTGCTTCACATGCAACGACAGAGATCTTCCTTATGCTTCTGCATCTCACATTTCCTATAATGTTGAACAATAATTGGGAGTACGTTTCAGCCACCATATGCAAGCAAGAGACAACGGCATCCCTTTACAGTTTCAGAAGTGGCTACATGGAGTTGGGTTATCACAGTTTGAATCTTCATACCCCATGCCATCTTCCTGAAACAGTGGAGACTTACGTGGTGGGCAGAGGTCCATGAGGTCAGTGCTTTTCAAAAGTTACTGGCTTAGGAGCGATCACTCACTATATGAATGCCATTTTCAGTGGTATGACTGTAAGATTAGGTCCAGAACTATGTTGGAGTAGGTGGAAAAATAAATAAGCTGAGAGGGACATTTGACTATCCTCCAGGTGCCTGAAAGTGGCATGCCAAATGCTGGCCCTCCGTATTTGGTGCCACGCCAGTCTCTGCTCCACCCACCCGTTGGATTGAAAAACAAAGAGCCAGCCAGAATGGAAAAGGGTGAAAAAGAGGAGAATGGTGGGCTAGAGCAGCAGGTGCCAAACTCCAGCTGACGGGCTGGATCTGGCTCCTGCAGAAATGCTTCCCAGTTGTGAGTGGAGCTTACTGTTCCACACTGCCCCATCTTATCCTGCCAGCTGATCCAGTGGTGCTCGGGGAGGGGGGCAAACACTAAGTTTTTTTCAGGTGCAGGGACACCTATGTAAAATGCCCCCTCCCCCTTGCCTTCACAGCTGCGACTGGCTCTGAAGGGGAGGGGCGCTTTACATAGATGTCTCTGTGCCTGAAAAAACTTAGTGTTTTGCCCCCCCCCCTCCAGGTATGCCATTAAGCTGAACTTCTTGCAATGTCATGCCAGGCAGCTGCTTCTGCTGTCCATTGACCCAGAATGCTTTCCGTCCATATTTCCAGGCAGAAGCTTCCCAGCGCAACTTTGTGAGACGATTGGCTGGCAAGATAAGACAGGGCAGCATTGAACAGCGAGTTTTGCTCACAACAGGGAAGGCTTTTTGCTTATGCAGCATCCCATGATTTGGAGACCACTGGGCTAGATCAGTGATGCTCTAACTCACCATGCTTCTCCTGTTCACACTTCCTTTTCTGCTTCATCCCCACTTCCTTTTCTTTTCCAGAGAGTGAGAGAGGAGTAATGGAGGCAAGTGGCTGGACACAGATGGGCACTGCTTGCCAGTGTCTTGCCTGAGGCAAGCACCTCAGTGGCATCATGGATGAGCCATCCCTGCCAATCACAGTAAAGTTCTGTTGTCATTTCAAAAGCTAAGCAGGGTCAGGCCTGGTTAGTACTTGGATGGGAGACCGCCTGGGGATACCAGGTGCTGTAGGCTTATACCATAGTCTTTCGAGACTGAAGGTTGCCAACCTATTGTGTACCAGATAAGGAAAGGTGAGACAGGGTTCTCACAAAAACTGCTGTGAAAATTGTGAAGTTTTCAATAACAGTCTGAACCGAACTAGCCATGTTTTCCATACTGTGCAGATAACTAATTAGTGAGTCAAATGAAAATCTTACCCATTTAAGCTGCTTTGGTCTCAATATGAAAAGTGCAATTCATTCCCAAATGAAATATAAAATGAGGAATGGAACACGAACCAAGTATTGAAAAGTTCCACCATAAAAGGCAAAACTGTGGAATGGTCCTACTGTTAAACAGAAGCACCATTGTTGGCACACACAGAACATGGGGAATTAGTACTTTGAAGAAATCAATCAGACGGGTGAAGGGGATGAAAAAACCCAGTGTGAAATAAGGAAAATCTAATTAGATTTTAAAATCATGACAAATGTAAAAAAATAAGCTGTTTGAGCATGGGACCGTGGCTGGTCGGGAATGTCCATGAGTCCAGGGAAAAGAGACTCAGCCTCATTTAGAAATTGGCAGGAAGATGACCTCTGGCTGTTCACAGTCACTGACAGTGCCAAGGAAGTAAGAGATGTAGGACCAAACTGTTCAGCCTGAGTAGCACAGGGAAAGAAAAGAATGTCGGGCTCACAAAATGGCCTTGGGGAGAAAATTGGGCAATGTCCTCTCTTGGAAATCGTTCTGTGCCAACTGTTGAATGGAGTAGTTGATGAAGGGTACTTGGGAAGATAACTGTTGGAATGGCATCTGAGACATCGGGAGTAGTCTACATGTTAATATTTTCTTCTCTTCTCTTCTCATACTAGTTGGTACAGTTGAATAATATTCTGGTGCTGGGTTTTTTTTGTTCTGGTTTGTTCTGAATTATTTTGTCCTCTATTATATTGATGCTGTTCCAATTGTCGCTGTCTTGGAGCAGCTTTGGGTGTCATTTGTATGGAAGAAAGGCAGGGTAAAAATTTAAGGCTAAGAAGCACCAAGGCATTGTACATAAGGTAGAATATAAGGCCCCACTGCTTCTTCCTATTAACTCATTCCTTCAGGAGAACCAAAATAGAATTCTGGTTGAGTGAGCAGGTTGTACCACTTTCTGGGTGGTAGATAAAAATTTGGGAATTTTTTTAATCCTTAAGAGTAGGAGACCGATGATGCATACAGTAATATATCTGCAAACACTGCTTCCATCAGTGCTGTTTTGTTGCACTGCTCTTTGACCTAGGTGTGATTGACAGCTACTGCAACCAATGGGAGCACTGAATTCCGGCTAGTGTAGACTAATCTGCTCCGGTTTTGTGCCTTACCTTTAACAATGGTTATACAGTGGCATAACAAGCAGGGACACAGGGGGTAGGGTGCCCTGGGTTTCATGTGAAGGTGTTATACGGGGGTGCACAAGATGACAGCCATCACCTCTTGTGTTTCTTGGAGCGGCCACTTCTTCGCACATCCCCTTTTGGCCCCCTGAGGGTCTAGAATGGGGTGTTGTGAAGAAGTGACAGCTACAAGGTGGATTGTGGGATTGCCACAGCCTCCTCCTCCTGATTAGGATGTGTCAGTGGCGATCAGTTGCCCTGAAACTTGCCTGGGCTGAAAGGTGAGTGCCTTCATCTCAGTTGAGTTTCAGAGTAGCCGATCCCTACTGTCGCGGCCACTACCACTTCCCAATCATCTGCTTTGAAACTGAGTCGAACTGAAAGCATGTGCCTTCAGCTCAGCTGAATTTCAGGGCAGTTGATTGCCATTGCCACACAGAAATAATTGGTGGTGATGTAGTGACATCATGTCACCACTAATTACTTCCAGGTCACAAGGTGACACCAGGATTCACCACCCCAGGCACCTCTGTAAGTTCATACACTACTGCTCCTATAGCACTGTTTCACACAGCACTTGGCTTTGCAGGAATGCAACCCTTGCATTATTGGAGGTATTACTGGATTGGTAGATGCATTTCTGATAATGTGTGACTAACTGAATGGATGTACTGATCAGCAATCTGTATACAGGCATTCCCCTGTATCTACAGGGGTTCTGCTCTGGAACTCCACCACCCTGCAGTTAAGTGAAACTGCAAATACAGGTGAATGCCACCCCCACCTTCCGGCACCTAGGGGAGCTCTGCTCCCCTTGGCTAAAGAGGGGGCATGGGGAGGTGGGGCCCTGTGGGTCCAATCAGCAGATAAGTGAATCTCCAGATACAGAATCTGCATATACAGGGACTTCCCTTTACCATATAGATTGTAGATATGTACAACAAATGTGGGAATAGCTCTTCTCTACTGTGCCTTTGAGGTTCAAATCCACCAAACATTGCCAGTTTAGCATAAATATTTCTCTGCCAATTGCATTCTGCAACTAGTACAAAGCATGCTATATCTCTGCCCAAGTGCTCAGAGACATGTACTTTGCCCTTGGTGAAAATGTGTTGCATACAGTATTCACTATCCCAGCTCTGTTTACATCCGTACGACACATCAGGAAAACAGTCACTTTCAAACTGGTTACAAACCAAGGTTAGTGGAAATGCACAGCAGCTGTTGTAACCTCAAAATCTTGAACATATTTTTCTTTATGTGCACATTATGGGCTAATTGTCCTCCAAATTCCATTTTCATAAACAAATGCATTATTGAATTTTATGTGAGCGCATAAACAAGCCGAAAACAGACCCGGCTGTTTTATGTTCTACTCGTGCTCTTTCAAAAATGGAAGGAGAAACATTTTTTTTTTTTTTTCTATAAAAGGCATAACAGAATTTACTACTGGAGAAGAACATACATGCTCAAAACATTTACTACTGAGACAAACCCTGAACAATAACACTATAACACAAATACTCACACAGCTTTAACTAGGGCCATTAATGCAGGAATTTCCCTATTGTACTATGGAATGTATGATTCAAATGGAAAAGATATTTACTAAGCTGGTAACAAATAGGTGACATTTTCAGACATCCTGCCACAATCTGGAGACTTCTACTTAACTGCAGTTCTTAAAGAAAATGTGGCCTTTTGCCCCAAATGCCTGTGTAGTATTGGGGAAGGGTCATAATTTTGACAGTATATTGGACAGGAGAATCGGATAGATTGTCTTTCTTCATTTCTGGATAAAATCTTCCAAACGTCTACATTGCTCTTGTAAAATCTGTTCTAATTTACTGTCTATTATGCATGCTGAATTTAGATTCTGGAAGAATTTATAAAATAATTGGGAGGATTAATGGCCCAGTCCTAACTTACTGGCAAGCCAGTAGGGTATGTGCTCCACCAGCAAGCCAGGCCTTGACACTGTCACAAAAACTCCATAAAGTGCTTTGCAACAACAGGTCAGTTCGCAGTGAGAGGCGATGCCTGCCAGAGTGGGTGAGTCTGGTGCAGGGGTGGGGGAGTGCAGGGGGATGGCAGGGAGGGGTGGAAATGGCAGGGGATGGGCTGCAATGAGGGCAGGACATGAGTGGATCGGGCCTAGGAGGGGGCAGGATCAGTTACACCAGAGCAGGATGTATCCTATTGTTACCAAAAAGGGCTGTTTTGTTTAGGGGAATTAGTATATTAGCCTTCTGGAAACTTTTAGGATCGCAGGCTGGATAGCAAGACAGCGTAAAGCAAAGAAATCCCTTGTTTAGCTTAAAGAGGAGACTGGGAGAAAGGTAACTTTCAATCAAAGGATTATATTTTTATTGCAAAATCACACAAAGGTAAACATAATACACATGGAAAATGGTAAGTATATGTCTACTTGAATCCTAGTACTTGAAAAATGTACCTAGCTTTTATGGTGTTTGCATGTGCTATGTATTTGGTGCATCCGAAAAGGAATTCAAAAATGGATAGGTTGTAGGGAAGGATTTTAGGGGTTCCTTAATCTGCTAAACCCAGTTTGCTAACTAAAGATGGGGGAAGAAGGGGAGAAATAGGTAGGATGGAAGGGAGAGAGTTTTAGACGCAAGATATATTTACCTGTCCCGGGGAGCAGTTGCATGGGAAAGAGTCCTAGGAAGGACCACTCCCTTGGGAGGGCAGCCAGAGAGAGAGACCATGTGGCCGGAGCTTCCTCTTAAAGGGTTATGGCTGACCTAGAATGACCCGGAAGTATCCTACAGCTGTCCTAGATGCGCATGCTCAGTACACACAATGGTACACATGGAGTATGTAAGAAAGACATGATGAACCGGAAGTCAGCTTACCAGCCAGACTGACCTTCTGGGGGAGGGAGGCAATTTGCATAAGGTGCTTAAGAGTGATGCTACAACAAAAGAACAATAGACTTCTTCCTCCGGAGGTGCATGCTTGTTTTGCATAATCAGGAGACATTCCTTGACTGGAGGAGGGGATGTAATCACCGCTTTGCAAACTTGTGACTTCTACCAGGGCCTTGGACTGGGGGGAAGGGTGCCCTGTATTCTGAGGTTTGACCTGCATGAGTTTTTAGTCCATAATACATACAAAATCACAACTTGGAAGGGAAAAGGAGATTTTCACATAACACTATCACCTTTCTCAGGCCTGTCCACTAACATGGATCAATGAAGATTTGTACCAGCTACAGAAAATAAGAGTATAAGAAGAGCCCCACTGGATCAGGCCTTAGGCCCATCTAGTCCAGCTTCCTGTATCTCACAGCGACCCACCAAATGCCCCAGGGAGCTCACCAGATAACAAGAGACCTCATCCTGGTGCCTTCCCTTACATCTGGCATTCTGACATAGCCCATTTCTAAAATCAGGAGGTTGCACATACACATCATGGCTTGTAACCCATAATGGATTTTTCCTCCAGAAAACTTGTCCAATCCCCTTTTAAAGGCATCCAGGCCAGATGCCATCACTACATCCTGTGGCAAGGTGTTCCACAGACCAACCACACGCTGAGTAAAGAAATATTTTCTTTTGTCTGTTCTAACTCTCCCAACACTCAATTTTAGTGGATGTCCCCTGGTTCTGGTGTTATGTGAGAGTGTAAATAGCATCTCTCTATCCACTCTGTCCATCCCCTGCATAGTTTTGTATGTCTCAATCATGTCCCCCCTCAGGGGCCTCTTTTCTAGGCTGAAGAGGCCCAAACGCTGTAGCCTTTCCTCATAAGGAAGGTGCCCCAGCCCAGTAATCATCTTAGTCGCTCTCTTTTGCACCTTTTCCATTTCCGCTATGTCTTTTTTGAGATGTGGAAACCAGAACTGGACACAATACTCCAGGTGTGGCCTTACCATTGATTTGTACAACGGCATTATAATATTAGCCATTTTGTTCTCAATACCTTTTCTAATGATCCCAAGCATAGAATTGGCCTTCTTTACTGCCGCTGCACATTGGGTCAACACTTTCATCAACCTGTCCACCACCACCTCAAGATCTGTCTCCTGATCTATCACAGACAGTTCAGAACCCATCAGCCTATATGTAAAGTTTTGATTTTTTGCCCCAATGTGCATGACTTTACACTTACTGACAGTGAAGCGCATCTGCCATTTTGCTGCCCATTCTGCCAGTCTGGAGAGATCCTTCTGGAGCTCCTCACAATCACTTCTGGTCTTCTGGGTTTCCTGTTTCTAACATATTTGAAGAAGCTTTTATTATTCCCCTTAATGTTGCTGGCCATGCGTTCCTCATAGTCTCGCTTGGCCTCCCGTATCACCTTCTTACATTTCTTTTGCCACAGTTTATGTTCCTTTTTATTCTCCTCATTAGGGCAAGACTTCCATTTACGGAAGGAAGCTTCCTTGCCCTTCACAGCCTCTCTAACTTGGCTGGTTAGCCATGCAGGCACCCTCCTGGATTTAGTGGAACCCTTCTTTCTTTGCGGTATACACCTCTGCTGGGCTTCTATTACTGTTGTTTTAAGCAGCCTCCATGCACTCTGGAGAGACTGGACTCTTTTTACTTTCCCTTTTAACCTCCTTCTAACCAGCTTCCTCATTTGAGGGAAGTCCGCTTGTCGGACGTCAAGGGTTTTTGTGTGAGATTTGCCCAGTATTCTTCCCCCGACGTGCATGTCGACCTTACATACAGAGCTGGTGCAGGTCCAAGTTGACCTCTTGCAGCTGCTGGCCATTACCCAGGACAAGGGGACAAATATCGTTTCACCTCAAGGAAAACTCCTGCTGATGAAATTCCCCCTGCAAGATGTAGCGTAGCCCACACCAGCACTGCTGGATCGGCAGGGGGGATTTGGGTGTAAGAGTGCCAAAATCCTGACTCTTGGAGCCCAACCTTATTCTTTTTTCCCTCCCCTCCCCCACCATTGTAGTGATGCTATACTGGCAAACTCTGCATCCATGGTGGGGGGCGGCCGACCAGGAAGCTTCAGCAGGCAAAGAGGATTTTAAATCCCCTTACTCACACGTAAAGTCATCTGACCAGCAATTGTTCTCCTCGAACCTGCACTGGCAACTTTGCCAGCACAAGTTTGAGGAGAGAAAGGGGGCTGAGAGGGTCCCATAAGAGGGGATATGATCTATTGCAGGTCACCCGTGATGGATCCTCCTCCTCCTGCAGCCTCCTCGCCCGTTATGCCCCTCTCTCCACCCCTGTTCTGCCCCTCCTTGCCTCTGTTCTGCCCTCCCCCCATCTCTCCCATTAGCCTACCTGCTCCAGCAAATAGCGATGACACAGGCCTTCCCACTGGCGCTCTCACATGCTGTCGAAGCACCTTTTACAACAGGTGCTAGGAGCCTTACTGCCATCGGGTGGTGAGATAAACCTGTAAGACCTGCCAAATATTTGCAGGTTTTTGACCATGAAGGCTAAAAACCTGCCTTAAAACAAACAAACCTGCGATGTCTCAGAATTCTTTATTATTGACAGAACTGGTGCCAGGCTGAGCACTCACATGTTCGAAGTTTCTGGAAATAATGTATCTAAACATAAGCCAGTGGAACAAGAGTACAAAATTTACTTTTCAAATATTACGTTTTGTTTGATTTCACAATGAATCTTTTTAACTAGCTGCTCTTATACCTTACTAGCGCTTTACTATACTTTACTGGATATGGCTTAAAAACACTGCACTTGGAGACACCTGTAACATCTAAAGTGGCTTCTCACATAGACCTGTAGCCTAACAGAGATAATCCCTATTTAACTCTCATCAAATCCAGTGGCAGCAAGGAAAGGATCTACCCAAACCAGAAGTCATGAATGATGAGCTACACGGAGAGTCACAATAGCAGGATGAAGACACGGGAGATGCAATTTGAGTAGGTTCCATACAGACAATGTTCATGCAGGATCAAAGCATCCAAATATTTGAGATTGTGTGCTTTGCTTTCCGTAATTTAAATGAACTACATTCCAGTCAAATATTACTGGGTGAAATATTCTAGTGAATTTGATAGCTGAGAGGAAATAGATTCTAGCAGTGACATTTATCGCCAGTCATACCTATTATTTGTTCCATCAAGAAGTCAAACATACAGCAACACCAACTCTGACTGGAAACTAAAACAGGACATTTCGATATTTCATTCCAAGTGCAAATTAGAACTACACAAGCTTATAAAAACCTACCTATTATACCACTGCAGGATACAAGAAAAAATCATTCAGCAAGTGCTTTTGAAGCCAGTGGGAATTAACTTGTACTGAGTAGGATAGGATCTATCCTCGATGAGCATTCTCTTCTTCATCTCTTTCATAAGAGTTCCAGTTTTATTTTTATTATTGTAATGCTACAATGGTCTAAACACATCCAGGAATCTTAGGCACAAACTACATGTTTTGTGTAATATATCTGTTGCAGTTTGAAGAGACACTTGCCCTACAGACTGAGCCAAAGAGGCAAAGAAGGAAGGCCTGTAGCCAGGGAGACACACCAGGGAAAGACTACATTTGCTCCCATTCTGGAAGGGATTGTCACTCCCGAACTGGCCTTTGCAGCCACACTATTCCAGAACCACTTTTCAGAGCATGATACCATAGTCTTCCGATACTGAAGGATGCCAATGAATCAGTTGGTCCATACATGGGTTCTGTGCTTTAAGAACCACACGTCCACACGTCCATCACACACACAGAGCTTGGGGGCAGTGAAACACAGCACATGTATTCCTTCTGCATGCTATTAAAAAACAGCAACACAACAGCACACGCACACGAGAGAGAGAGAGAGAGAGAGAGAGAGAGAGAGAGAGAGAGAGAGAGGCTAAAACAATGCACTGCATGGCCAAAGAGAGAGGCCAAAAACCAAAACAATGCACTACACGGTTGTGGCTCCCATTGTTTTAGAGACCCTCAAGGCCCCTGGTGCCTCATTTATAAGTGCCAAGGAGTGTGGCTATAATTGTCATTGGGCAGCAGTGCTCCCCCAAACTAGCAGTTTGTTTATCCCTTGATAGCCTAATCTACCCTGTCAGTTTTGCAAACCATCAAAAATTGGGTCACAACCCACTGGTTGGTGCCAGAAGCACAGTTTGGGAACTGCTGCTTTACATGTAACATTGGGCATGACCTCATTAGGCACTGTAGGAAGGCAGGAATATATAACAGCAAGCAATGTCTACAAAATATGGAATTTTGGATGGAATTTTGACAGCAAGAGAACACATCACTAATCAAGATGCCGTGGAGTTACAGAGCCTCACTCTTCTACTTTCTTTGCTCTGACCTAGGCCCTAGTCTAGCTTCCCCCATTCCTTCTCCCAACAGTTGGATCTTTGCATTAGAAACTGTGTGTGGGCCAAAGCCTAAATAAACAGAAAATGAATATGTGATCACAAAGTTGCTTGACTCAGCAATTGGGCAGACTTTGTTTAGAACTGCAGTCCTATCCCATACTTACCTGACAGTAAGTCCCATTGAAGACAGTGGGAGTTACTTCTGAGTAAACTTGTGTATAGGATTGCACTGTAGAGTCCCAATTAAATGGCCAGTCTTATAGATGCTAGCAAATCTGAGTAACATCAGACTTGTGAGTTCTTAGGACTGCACCTTGCCGGAAATGCATTAACACCTAAAACTACTCTCAGCTTGGATTATGAAAGGGAGCACAAGTAGGACGTTGGTATTCACCGATTTGGCATCCACTGATTTGACTCACCACTGATACCGGGGTCACCTTTAAATGCCTTGAATCAAAGAAAAAAAAGTGCAAAAATCTAATTTTCTATTTTTGTGTTGCTAACTGCACCAGTTGCAAGCTTCTCAGGGTTAAAGATAGTTTTTAATACCCACTCCTGGGTTGCTTGCTCCTCTTGTCACCCGAGAATGCATTGGTATAAATGCTTACCACATTCAGCCACAAGATGGGGTGAATAATAGAATCTAATGGAATAGATTCTATTATTCACCCCATCGAGTGCCTGGATGCAGTATAGTGTTTATACCAATGCATTCTGGGGTGACAATGAAGGAGCAAGAAACCTTAAAGGTTAAAGCTACTTTCCACTAATTTGGTAACCACTGATTATTGTTATCCATTAGGGGTTCTGGAATGGAACTCCAGCGAATAACAAGGCATGACCTGTATTTAAAAAGAGCTGAAATGCCTTAAAAATGGACAGTGCCCCAAATCGGCTAGGTCTGTATTATGCCCCTTGTAGTGTTTTAAATCAGATGTGATGTATATGGAGAAAGACTGGCAGCTTTCAGGTTTGCTTTTCATCTCAGCTCTGGCTTGTGAAACATCAGCAGGATATTCGCAAGCTTTTCCAAGAGAGCCTGCCTTCCAGGGGCTTGTTCAGCAGAGTTCAAATCTCTGGCAAACAGCTCACGATGTCTCTGGTGCTCCTAATGCAAAATACATTGGCTTTTTACATTGTAGCTGTGAGAGTGATGGACCCAATGGCACCACGGGCGTTTAAATATTCATCCATTCTCGTAAATATTAAATATGAAAAACAGAAAAGCAAGTCTTTACTAGACATCAGTGTGCAACGGGAGAAGAACAAACGCAGATTGGAAATAAATTAAGTACGAGGCCAAGAGAATGGACAAAGATCTTAAGACATGGGTAAAAGCTGGGGTGAGAATCCAAAAGCAAAGGCAACTCAATTTGTTGTTGTTGCTTTTGCAGTTTCCAGACATACAAATGAAAATGTGTCTCCCTAATAAGACCGCACAAAGTGGACAGGCCAGGGAAGCCATCGAATGATGCAAACAGAAAGACAGACAAAATATCAACGCAAGAGCTCTGTAAACATTCTGGAATAGATTCAACTCTAGTAGACGTTGCTCATTTTGTCATTTGCCCAAGGGCCAATCCTATGCTGGGCCAGTGCCAGCGGCCACAATGCTGCCCCAGCAACTACTGTCGCAAAATGCCGTAAAGCACTTCTGCAGATGGTAAGCATGCTGGACTGGTGCCGAGACCACTTCTGGGAGAACCACTGCAGGAGCAGCCAGCAGCAAGTTTCTCTACCAGCCAGTAGAGCAGCTTTTCAGAGCTTGGGGAGGGCAGGGAAGGGGAGACGAGGCCAAAGAGGGCACGGACATGGCGGCAGACTCTACCACCATAAACTATGCCCTCTCCCAAACCTGGAGACCCATTGAAGCCACCAGAGCTTCAACCTTGGTAAGGGAACAACCATTTCCTTACCCTGAGGAGACTCTGGTGGCTGCCCTGGGCCCACAGGATACAATGGTGGCCATTTCAGTGCTGCTGCTCCTTTGGGTGCCAGGGAAGCATAGGTCTGGACTGCCCATCTTCCTGTTCATTATTGCTCTTCTATTAAATTAATCCTTAAACTACTTTGACCAAGAGTTTTTATTTTTTAAAATCCTCAAATGCAAGCAGTAATCAGGATCTTCACCTGCAACAGGTTACTTCATTCATTCATAAATGCCCTGGCTGGACCTCCAAATATAGATTGCATGTGTGCAGTTCTCTTGCCTGATCAGGTATTGTGCATGCAGCTTCCAACAGATGGGGATCAGACTCAAATGCACATACACAGCCAGTTGCAAACTAGTGGAAGGTATTTCTGTGGAACAGATGGAGATGCATCTTCCATCTGTCTTGCAGTGTGGAATGCACATCCCAACCATTCATCTGGGCCAGTGTACATAGGCACATTGTTTCATGAGCCTGTCTCTGATTGGAGTTATCAAACAAAGGCCAAAGCATCTCTATAATTTTAGAAGACAATACTGACTTTTACCAAATACCTTAAAACATGGAACCATCACAGAACTAGGCTTTCATCTGCTTTCAATTAGTGTGGCTTCATTTGTTTCAGTTCCAATGAAAATGCTCTGGTTCACACCACCTAATAAACTTAACAGGGATATCATTGCGCTGAAAAAAAAATGCAGGAGGCTTGTCCAAATGCAGAAGGCCATCTGGTCTGCTGACTTCTCATATGGAAAGGTCCCTGTCTAATCACTCTCAAGTGAGTTAGCTTTTGCCATCTTGCCACCAAACCGTTATCTAGACAGCAAGAGGAAAGAAGAGTGTCTGGCACATTCAAGAATTGGCAAAACGGAAGCATTCATTATTTCTCTTCATTTTGAGATCTTATCCAAATGAGCCTTGTTTGACTTCCCTTGGGCTAATTTCCCTTAATCCAAGTCGAAAATGTATCAGAACATATGGGGAAAGCACATTACAGTCCTTCCATAGCAAAAGTAGGATTTGTTATATTTTGCAATACAGCCAAGTAAGGAATCATTCATCCCAAATGAACTTGTCAGAAAGTGGGGAAAAGATGAAAGATTGATAGATTGATAGACAGTTTAATAAGCAATATTACTGAAGTTCAACCAAGCTCAATAATAATAATAATAATAATAATAATAATAATAATAATAATAATAATAATAATAATAATAATAATAATAATAATTATTATTATTATTATTATTATTATTATTATTATTATTATTCCTAGAGAGATCAGAATGTCTCTCTTTTGTATGGTTCTTAAGATACCTCCTAAAGAAGGAGACTCTTCTTCATTAAGTCTGAGTTCATGTATGAATATTATGTTTTTGGGAAGATTTAAGCCAAGGTTAGCTGCATCAATTTACTATGTGTCATTTGTCTTTCTATGATGCTAATGGGTTAAATGTAATTTATCCTGGGTCAGGTCCAGAAGAGTAGCCAGATTAGTCTTTTCTAGTAAAGCAGCACAGTGTCCTGTGTTACTGAATCTGTGTTAACATTAATTTTAAAACGTTGGGGGGAAAAAAATCCAATACTGAATCGGTGTCATAGCAATTACACTATTGCTCTTAAAAATCTTCAAATCACAGTTGGAGACACGTAGACTGTAACAGATCTTTGATCAAATTATTTTGAATGAAAACATTCTCCTGTTTCTCTTTATTAAGAATTCATTATGACTGAATAGATTTCTGAGGTCCTTTTCATATACCAATAATTTTCCTTTAACGTTTCAGTTATTATTTTGAATGAATGGTGTGTTTTCTATTATCAGATCAGCAGACTGATTATCAGATCTATACTGCTGCCAAAATTGCAACCATTTCACAAGTCTGAAAAGGCTGGGCTGGGTTGGGTTTCTGGTCATGTCAGATTCCCTGACCCACTGAAAATACCAACCAAATACCAACCAATCTGCTTTGTAATACCATGGAGTCCTTTTTCTTGAGCTTGCTCAGCCTTTTCCTTTAAATAAATGTCCGTTAAGATTGCAACTTGAGTCTCTCACACCATCAAATAGGTTTTCATTTTAGAATGTGGGCTAGTCAAATCTTTTAAAATCAGTGGGAATGAACTTCTATGAAATTGTATGAAGTTTGAAAGGCTCTCTCTCTCTCTCTCTCTCTCTCTCTCTCTCTCTCTCTCTCTCTCTCTCTCTCTCTGCAGATCTCAATTTCTTATTTTGGAGAAGCCACACTTCTCATGGTGATGCAGATTACCGATTACAGTCAGTTCTCTTTATATGCAAATTCGCTTATCTGCAAGGGGCAGAATTGCCACCTATCTCTTTGACTGCTCTTTTTATCCATCAATACTATGCTAGTGTTGCATCAAAAGGGCATTGTTATTGGCCCATGGAAAATTGTCAGACACATTTGTTTTGCCCCACCATCTTGGGCACCATCTCCAGGACTCCAGCAAACCTTCTCAGCCCTATGGATGATGAGAGGCTGATAATGAGAGGCTTGTCTCTGGAAGGCTATCTGAGTACTGCTCTGGGGCTGAGGCAAGTCAAGGGAAGGAGAGAAGAGACAGGTGGAGAAGGAGTAAAGGTGAACCAAACTCCTCCCCAATCCTGATTTCTGATAATTTGATGTTGAGTGAGCAACCTTCAACAAGTCAAGGGATAGCCATCATGGAGAAATTGCTATCACCATTGCCACAACCTTTAATACATTAAGAAATGTCCAGCATGGAGGAGGAAGCATCAGATGTTGGAGATGTTGATGAGCCCTCGCTATCACACAGCCCTATAGACTTCAAGTGGAGATTCAGGTTCATAAAGTTCATAGGGTGCATGGTAAAAGAGTACCCTAGAACCTAACCCCTTTTTTCCCATACGCTCAATGATTCAGTATGTGCTAGTTTGATATCTACTAGGTTTTGCAGGAACCTAACCTTAGTGGAGAATGAGAACTACCACAGATACTCACCCATAAGTTGTTGTACCACCCATACTCACCATAAGGCAAGTTGAGGGCAGGTTTTGAGCCAACAATCATGGAATTTTCTATGACCCTCGAATACGTCGGGGGTTAAATTTAGGGGGGGGGGTGTCTGACTATAGTTTTGTCTGATTTCACCCCAGGCCAAATCCTGAAAAATAACCTACCACTAATTGTTATCTAAGAACTGTAGCCTCTAATTTATTAAAAACATAGTAAAAGATCATAAGATACATTTTTATTCTTTTTAAATTCTGGTCTTCACCACCTTTTTGTAAACACTGTCAGAGTAAGTGCACTGTAAACAACATACCAATAAATCAGTGGTTCCCAACCTGGTATTCATGTACTCCCAGGGACACTCAACAGGACCTTTAGAGGTACTTGAAAAAGAATGGAATAATGGTAGAAAAAGGTAGGTCCTGCTCCAGAATGCCTTGCAAGACAGGAATGCCTTGCAAGGACCAGCAAGGCAGGAAGGGAGGTGGCTGTGAAAGCCCCACCAATAGCTAGTTTTTGGTCATCAATTCATGTATGAACCAGTGATTGAAAACCAGCACAGTAAAAAAGCTGAAACATAATATGGAAAGTGATCAATCACCCAGAATTTCTCAGCACACTTCTGGTGCAAAACAGTGCAAAGGCAGAGTCTTCTGCTATTCAAACAGATAAAAAGAGAAAACACTGTGATAAATACATGAAGTCTGGGCTTTCGTATAGAGGAGATGAGGGCTTGTATTATTAATTACAAATGTTTTGCTAATATGAAGGTACAATTTATGGAAATGGGCTGCCAAGAGATATTCAAGTGAAATAGGTTGGCAACCACTGCAGGAGAACCAGGAATCAAATCCACCTTTAATGTGTCTGGTGTGTTAAGCCAGAAGCTCTACATACAACATACAACCCATAACACATAACTGGGAGTGTGCAATTCAATTCCCAGCAGAGAGATGCAGCTGCATATATTTGCAACCCTTTTTATTCAGAAGTAGACCCATTGCTTTCCATGTGTGTTATTCTTAAGTAATGCTGCATTGAATTGTAGCCTGGGAATTGTTGCTTCAAATGGAAAGGGGATCCCATCCCGGTGTTGAAAAACAAAGACCTCTGCCAAATGCAAAGCCTTTGCCAAAGGGAATCAGGTTGCAGCAGCAAAAGGGAACGGAGGGGAATAAAAGGTTAACTTTGGCTGGAATGTCCCAGGAAAGTAACTATAGCAACTAACCAGCTACCTGCCTAAGCTTAGCAGAGAAAAGAAACTGTTCAGAGTTGAAAGGTTTTGCCCTCTAATCAGGCGAAGTGATAATTGAAGCTTGATTACTTGGCAAAAATTTCATGTACTATATGTGAGTATCTATGGTAACTTAATCTTTTTGTAGAAGGAACAGGGCTGGCAAGGCAGTGGCATTGCTAAGAGGTGAGGGCTGGGATGGACAGTCCCAGGTGCCATGCCCTGGGGTGGGGATTGATGGGCACGATGCCCAAGCCCTCACTGGGAGGAGCTCCATGCTGCTGTTGGTGGCAGATGGGCCCTTCCACCCACCCTGGCTTTCCAAAGGCTGGAAATGGCACCCCTGGAAGCAGTTGGTGGTGACACACTGACATCACTACATCACCACTAATGAACTTCTGGGGGGGGGGGCACACAGTAGCACCTGTGCAACAGATGCTGGTGGATCCAGGCCTGCTGCTACTCACAGTGTTCAGCATGGTAAGGGAAGGTGGAATGCTCTAGTAATGCCACTGGCCCAAGATAATACCACACCAAATGCTACCCCTTTTGATTAGTTCAGCACCTCCTCTTTCTCCTGCTTCCTGGGTTTGAAAACTAAGGGGAGAAGGGAACAATGAAGGGGAGAAAAGGAAAGCCTACCACTTTCCATGGGCAGATAGAGTGGGCACAATCCCATCAGTTTGTTCCCTGAGGCATCAGCTTTGGTTGACCTCATATATGGGTCAGCTTCAAAGGCATATACATAATCAAACCACATATTGGGTGTCAAGATGCCTCGGACTTGAACCATCAACCTCAGGCTCTGAGACCTAGCTAATATGAACTATATAGCTAGTACTTGGAAGGACTTAGTAACTGCTTCAGGCATGCAGCATCAGCCTTCATCATTTCCCAGCACTATAAAGCCCCTGGATTGGCCAGCTCTGTGGATGAAACTGCACAAAACAGCAAACGTGTGATTGGCCCTTGCATACCAGTTCTCTTAATGGTAAATAGCTCCTGGACTTCATGAGAAATCCAGCTCAGGACAGTAGCATGGGGGAGGTGTCCCCCTTGCAGCTGCTATTCCCCCCCCCCCGGCGGGGGGGAGAAGAAAAAAAACCCATTTCCATTGGTGCTGATGGGAACGTTTTTCCCAGGAGAAATAGCTACTGCCTGATCTGAAGCATGGGTAGAAAAGGAATTACATCCTTAAGCAACTGCTATTTATCATGAGAACAAGAACCAGTTTGTCATCAGGGATAGTTGATCCTGACACAATTAGTGACCAGGCAGGCTTCCTTCTTTTGCCAGGTCAGAATAGCCCTACCTTCTGCTCCAGTTTCCAGGCAATCATCTCTTGCAGCTTAGGTCTCTGAGGATTTTGATGTGACCACCCATACTCTGGGTGGCCATAAAAACAGTACTTTGCATCTCTGAACTTGTTGCTGTTGTTACCTTGATTTGTATATGTTATACATGAGACTTAGCCCAATCAACTAGCTGTGTAAACCCAGATCACTCTTTTCTAAACAGAAATTTGTTAGTCTTGGCTGTGTCTCAAATATGACTGACATTGTGCTTTCATCAGAATGTGGGAGTTTCTTTCCATCTTGTGATACAGCAGTATATCCCAGATCACACAAAGAGGTAATTTGGACAGGGAGGGAGGCAGTTCTCCAGTACTTCCTACCATGCGTGGTACAAGGTGATTGCTTCTACCACTGGGTCTTCTTTGACCAAACTTATTTCTTATCCTACAGGAATCTCTAATATTTTGCACCGTGTCATTAACTCTGATCTCCATTTTTGTACGTTCTCAGGATTGAATGTTCTTAAGGTCTAATCCTGTGGTGTGCTGGACAGGCAAAGCTGTGCATCATATGGCCGTAATGTGTCGCTGACAGTATTGTACTAGTACCTTCAAGTCAGCTCCAAGACATTGTCTTAGTGATAGTATAACTGTGGTGTATAGCATCTATAGAGAAGGGAGAGGAAAGCAGCACCTTGGAGTGCACATACTCAGTGGAACTTTTTTTGTTTTGTGGCCATGTCATTTCATTGTTTTCTGTCTTTCTGGTGAATTTTTCTCTAAAGAGACAACTTGGAGAGAAAAAGATTCACCAGGTTCTCACGTTAAGTTGTTAATGGGTTCCTGAGAACTACAAGTTCGGTATTTTTAATTAGGCGATCGGGATTCTGGTTACAAAAACACCACCAAACTTCTAAGCAAAGACCCTAAACACTTCTAATATTAACCATTGAAATAAATGTGAGCTTTCTGGGCCAGAGAAAACCCACGCGGACTTAGGGAGAACATGCAGACTCTACACAAACAGTGATCCCAGCCAGGGATTGATTTTTTTTCTTCTCTCTCATCAACTTTATAATGAAACAACTTTGAACAAAATTTCTTTAAGTGGGAATTTGCTGCATATTCTTTGTAGGAGAATTGTGAAACCCTGAACAGTTTGGTTCAAGCTTCTGTTTGCTGCAGTAATACGTGTGGATGGCGTTTCTGGAAACTGGGGGATTGGAAAAGATTGGAAGAGCATCACAGCACAATCCCAACCTGTACCAGTTCAGCCAGGCTGTATGGCCTGTGCTGTATCCAATGCAGGTTAGGAGGCAACTGGTGGTCAGCTCAGGGTAAGTGGATATTTTTCCTCTTACCCCATGTTGAGCTCCAGCTGTCTCTATAGGGCTTCTTGGACATGATACAGGACTTCTTGTAGGTACATCTGAGAAGCCTGGTATAACACTGGGCTGTCCAGGAGGGGGGTTAGGATACTGTTCCACCAATCCCGCCCCCTCCCAGGTCCGATCTGTCTCCCATTCTACCCTCCCTGCCCAGAAATGCCCCCTTCCTGCCTCCAAAACTCCCTCTTGCTACCTACTCCCACACTGCCCAGTGCAAACCTACCTGTGCCAGGCAACACACGGCGAGGATCCAGCACTGGTAAGGGAAGAGGACTGATTCAGTGTCATGATTTCAGTATTAGTTATTACAAGGGTAGACAAAGGAATGTCTGTAACCATTGCTTTCTTAGATTTGAATATGAATCACTTGTAAGGACTTGCCTCTGAGTCTGCTTCACTATTAGTTGCTGATTTAATTCTGGCGGTGCAGGAAAAAAAACAGTAGAAGATTATGCTAGGAATGACAACATGGCCACATTTTAAAAAAATGCCTTATTGATTGAAATGTCAATTTGAGAGAACAGGGCATTCGAGGCCAGAAGCAGGATGCAGGAGAGCTCACTTATAAATCAGATGAATGATTTCCATCTTCAGTGGGCCTAGGCTCTGCTGATGGAAGTCGAGATGGCCTCAATAAGATGCTAATTAGCTGTAACAAAATTTCAGCTGACAAAGAGCTTTACAGGATTGACTTCCTCAACTTGTCCCAGCTAGGATGCTGCTGTAATATTGTCAGCACAACTCACTCGGCGATGGGCTCACATCGACGGGGAAATGATAGCGTTTTAGTTCCCGAAGGCAATTTTAAAGTATAATTTTTGTCGTCAAAGGAGGTTGTGAAGTGCTGTGAAATAAGCTGATTTAGAAACTCCATTATTATCCAAATGAAACTGAGGGCCAGTTGGTGGAACCAGCAGAAGCAAGTAACAATGCTTCTCCTGGACTGTACTACTGTAGACCTTACAGTTCCGACCAATCTTTTCTGGCCAATCAAACCATCCCAACCCCTGCCTGCACTGTAGACAGGAGGGGAAAGGAGGAGGAAGTCCCAGGCAGACTCAATGGTCCAGGCAAGAGCTGCAAGGAAGCTTTTTACTTTTCCACAGAAATCTTGAGACTGATGACACATCCAGGAAGCATGTGTGCACCTAAGATTACACACATGTACTCTTAAGCAGTGTCAGCTCCAGCTTTGGGGTATTCTGGGGCAAAAGTCCTGTGAGGGTCCACAGTGGCATGCTTCCCCACACTTTGAAAAGTGTGTACATGTGTGCGCCTCAATCCCCTCCCCAGTGTCTAGGACTGGGTCAGTGGACAGGTGCTTGGGCCTTGTGTCCAATTGCCTTGCTGGGTGATGGGGGGGGACACAGTTTCTGTGACCACTCTTCCCCACTGCCTCCTGGTAAGCTAGCTAGTGCTCCAAGACTCAGGATAGCAACAGCAGACCATTCTCTTCCTTTCCTTGGGGTTATTTACCAATTCCCAGATGCCCTAGTCTTTGATGCGACATCAGGAGAGAAGTCATCTGGGAACTGTCACATTTCTCCTGACAACAAGGCTGGTCCTCTGCTTCTGCTTCCCTCAGTTGCACAGTAAGCATGCCTTTGGGCTCTGGTTTACCATTTGGCAGTGTGGAGCAAAAGCAGTCATGGAACCCAACTGAGTCAGAGATTAATGGGGCTTGGGCATGGACCTTTGGCTTGGGTGTGGCCTTTGGCCTGTTCATGCCCTACCAAGTTCCACCTAGGTCAACACCCTGATCCCTTCCCTTTGTGCCTACTGGGCTCCCAGCAAACCCTGCATTGCCTGCTTTGTGTAAACATCTTGTGTGGGGGAAGCACTGATTCTTGGAGTGCAGCAATCTGGCTCCCTTACCTTTCTCCACTAGGCACTTTAAAAGCACCAGGCACTTTAATAGAAGCAAGATCGTTCTTTCCTCCATGCACTGGCGTTGCTAGAGGGGGGGCGGTGCACTAAGTTTTGCAGGGAGCTTCCCTGCAGCATGCAAGGGGCTCCTCCCCCTCCCCTTGGGAGCCATGTGGGCAGGGGGGGAGAACGGAGGCGAATGGCTCCCAAGGGGAGGGGGAGGAACTGCTTGCAAGCTGCAGGGAGGCTCCCTGAAAAACTTAGTGCACTGCCCCCCCCCCAGCAACACCAGTGCCTCCATGCAGGTTCTTTAACCAAATGCTTGAGCGATCCCAATGTGCTTCAAATCTCCTGCTTTGACTCAAGTGTCCGCACAGAAGGAGACAGGTGGGGGAAGAGTTAAGCTATGTGCTGCCTCAGACAACTCAATAACTTTAGCTGGTCCCATCAGGCATCATCCTCAAGAAGCTAAGAAAGAGGAAGAAAAATTCCTTGCCTAAAGTGGCACTTGATAAATCTGGGATACATTTTTTGGATGGGTTTTTAAGTCTTTTATCAGGTAAGTTGGCTTAATCAGCAAACTGCTGTGGCAAAGGCAAACCCCCTGCTTCCTTGCTCATGTAACTTTCCAAAAACATCTCATTTGGCCTGCCCATTTATTTCAGGCTTCTCCAACTTTGATCACTACATTAAGGCCATGACCAACAAATTCCAGAGGGGAAAATAGAAGCCCTTAAAGATGTTTAATCGCTGCTAGATCATGTGTTTTTTTTCCTTGTATAAAACATCTGGCATTTGAGAACAAACTGGTCAAAGTTGTTTGAATTACAAACAAAAAACCCCCTAGCAATAAAATGACAGTTCCAGCAGGTTAGCAGCATTAAAGGAAGGAATGACCTTGGGTGATCCACAACATTGAGCTTCCTTATTAGTACAGCTGGTCACAAAGCACAGTCAAAATCCCTTCATCTAGTCTATTTATTCGCATCGCCACTATGGTAGTTCAAAAAGCCATCCTCACTTGCAGTTTGTAGCATCTGTCCCTACTTGGTTGTGCCACCATGAAATCAGATGTGGAAAAAATAAAATAAAATCAATGTAATTTATACTGCAGACTTTTTTTACAGGTTCCCTACTTTGGGAATCAGGTGATGGTACCGTCCACCTCACTGACAATCCTGCGCCAGGACCGCAGGGTGCTGCTCCCTGCTGAGTGCTGCCCCTGCCATCTGGGGTCCTTCAGAGACCAAGGAGGGCTGTGTGCTGCCTCCCTGGTCCTCAGAATGCCTTCTGAGGCCTCCAGAAGGCCAAAAATAACTATTTCTGGTTTTCAGTTGGAAACCAAAGTAGCAATTTTTGGCCTTCCAGAGGGCCAAGGAAGCCATGCACCAACTCCCTGGCTCTCCAAAGGCCCCCAGAGAGGGGTTGGGGTAGCAGTGGGGAACAGGCAAGGAAGGTGATGCTGCCCACAGAGGCGTGGCACCTAGGGCATTTGGGGCCCCTAGGAACACAACTGGTCCACTATACAGTGTGCTTAAGACCATTGAGTCCTATTGGACTTCAAAGCATTCTAGGTAGCTGCTATAATAATTAGTTCTAGGGGTCAATATGTTGGACGGTTGCATGGAAGTGTCCACAACACAACACAACACAAGCCATGATGTGTTCAAGCCATGATGTGTATGTCAAGCCATGATGTGTATGTGCAACCTCCTGATTTTAGAAATGGGCTATTTCAGATGCAAGGGAGGGCACCAGGATGCAGGTCTCTTGTTATCTGGTGTGCTACCTGTGAGATACAGGAAGGTGGACTAGATGGACCTATGGCCTGATCCAGCGGGGCTGTTCTTATGTTCTCTAGCACCTTACAGGCTAACACACGGATGCAGTATAAACTTTCCTGGACTCTATCAGCTGCACCAAGTGATAGTTTTGTGACTGTTCTTCACATTGTATGCTGGTCCTTGTTATGTCTGGAATAACTAGGGACAGGGATGTGCTTGAGTCACTGAGCCTGAGCCCAGAGCTGAGTCCCAAGTCAGCAACCCTGCAACTGGGCACAAGTCATAGTGCTTAACCATCGCAACTCAACCTGAGCCACATTTTGAGTCATTTTGAGTCAAGTCATGAGTCATTTCAAGAAATGAGTCGAGTGCAGCACACACACACACAAAAATGCAAGGCTTCCTCCTCCCCTCAACTCCCCCAGCTCCACCTCCTGGAACTAAAACCTACCCTCCCACCACATCTGCTGCTGCCGTCCTTCTGCATGCCGGCTTCTGGATCAACCACAAGGTCTTTGACATGATGTGGAAGCAGTGAAAAAAAAGTAAGCCAGAACACAGACAAACACACAAGATAGGGACTCATGGTAGGACTCAAGTCATTTCAAGTCCCAACCCTTTTTTAGAGTCACTGGCCCCAAATCACCAGTTAAGTTAAGAACATAAAAACATAAGAACAGCCCCACTGGATCAGGCCATAGGCCCATCTAGTCCAGCTTCCTGTATCTCACAGTGGCCCACCAAATGCCCGAGGGAGCACACCAGATAACAAGAGACCTGCATCCTGGTGCCTCCCTTGCATCTGACATAGCCCATTTCCAGAATCAGGAAGTTGCACATACACATCATGGCTTGTAATGGATTTTTCCTCCAGATATTTGTCCAATTCCCTTTTAAAGGCATGTAGGTCAAATGCTATCACCACATCCTATGGGAAGGAGTTCCACAGACCAACCACCCACTGAGTAAAGAAGTATTTTCTTTTGTCTGTCCTAACTCTCCCAACACTCAATGGTTAGTGGATGTCCCCTGGTTCTGGTGTTATGTGAGAGTGTAAAGAGCATCTCCCTATCCACTCTACCCTTCCTGTGCTTAATTTTGTAAGTCTCAATCATGTCCCCCCTCAGGCGCCTCTTTTCTAGGCTGAAGAGGCCCAAGCGCTGTAGCCTTTCCTCATAAGGAATGTGTCCCAGCCCATTAATCATCTTAGTCGCTCTCTTTTGCACCTTTTCCATCTCCACTATATCCTTTCTAAGATGTGGCGACCAGAACTGGACACAATACTCCAGGTGTGGCCTTACCATCGATTTGTACAACGGCATTATAATATTAGCCGTTTTGTTCTCAATGCCTTTTCTAATGATCCCAAGCATAGAATTGGCCTTCTTCACTGCCGCCGCACATTGGGTCAACACTTTCATCGAGCTGTCCACCACCACCTCAAGATCTCTCTCCTGATCTGTCACAGACAGCTCAGAACCCATTAGCCTATATGTGAAGTTTTGATTTTTTGCCCCAATGTGCATGACTTTACACTTACTGACATTGAAGCGCATCTGCCATTTTGCTGCCCATTCTGCCAGTCTGGAGAGATCCTTCTGGAGCTCCTCACAATCACTTCTGGTCTTTACTACTCGGAAAAGTTTGGTGTCGTCTGCAAACTTTGCCACCTCACTGCTCAACCCTGTCTCCAGGTCATTTATGAAGAGGTTGAAGAGCACCGGTCCCAGGACAGATCCTTGGGGCACACCGCTTTTTACCGCTCTCCATTATGAAAATTGCCCATTGACACCCACTCTCTGTTTCCTGCTCTTCAACCTGTTCTCAATCCATGAGAGGACCTGCCCTCTAATTCCCTGACTGTGGAGTTTTTTCAGTAGCCTTTGGTGAGGGACCATGTCGAATGCCTTCTGAAAGTCCAGATATATAATGTCAGTGGGTTCTCCCGCATCCACATGCCTGTTGACCTTTTCAAAGAATTCTAAAAGATTCCTGGGGCAAGACTTACCCTTACAGAAGCCATGCTGATTCTGCCTCAGCAAGGCTTGTTCGTCTGTTGGGTCAGTGACATACGTGTCTCCAGTTAAAATGAGTCATGAAAAAATCAGCATTTTCACAACTCAAGTTGAGTCAAATGGCCATCCCTGGCTAGGGAATATGCCAAATATGTAATTACTCTTGACTCAACAGCAGCATTAGAATTGGGGAAGATGGGAATGATTGATCACAATCGATGAAGAATAGAGCTCTGTCTCATATCATTGTGACTTAACAACTTAACAAGTTAACAACTGTTGGAAGAAACACTTGCCTTCAACAAGGCCACTGGCCCAACCGATAAAGCTGTCCTTAAGTCCCCCTCCAGTGACTTTTTTTGTCAGCAAGGAGTCATAGTACCCAGCCACAATCTCCAGTTGCCTACAATAAGAATGGTCACCAGAACTCAGCTGGGAGGATGCTTAGTATCTCTGGACCATCTCAGTTCTGTAGTTTTACTTATATAAACTGATGCTCCAGTCCAGGTCATTTCCATCAGCTGGGAAGTATAAGTACTAAAAAAACACAACCATATTGAATTAATTAGCCCTACTGACTGAAGTTAAGGAAGGTTAATAAAAGATTGGTACATTATACTGTTTTAAAGCATTTAACTTAGCAAACAAAGGTGGGCAGCAAAGCTTAGTAATTAATTCTTCTTTGAAGTCCGTGACATGCTTTACCCTAGACTTGCAGCAATGTCTGCTTTGGATTCTCTAGACAGTCTGTGTGTACCTTACTGAAGGATATGAAGTCGACATACTGAGGAATTCAATGGTTCCATTTCTTTTTTATTCTGAAATTCAAGAAGAAAGGAAACAAAAATAATTTGTTGACATACATATTTGATGTATTTCAGCTCCTTAGGGTTGCTTCTGTAAAGACCTCTGATCCAGTTCTGGAGACAAATTAAATTCTGTTTGTATCCTTTTCAACTACGGTGGCCAAAATCAACACAAGGCTTGGCCAACGGAGTCTTCTTTGGAAGAATCCAACATATTTTGGGTGAGCGTAAACTGATTTCCTAGGAGCTCACGACAGAACCTTTTCAGGCATATGTGTCCATTTATATAATATTCTACATCTTTCAGGACTGGAAACTCTGTTTTATGTTCCATTGCTCTCAGGAGCACAGTGGGTGGGCATGAGATAGAGGATCTTCTCCATGTTGGGGCTGAGATTGTAAAATGACTTTCTGAAAGATCCAGTGCATAACTCACAGCCCAGTATGATTTCCTACCATGCTCCATTAGCATGGCCTGCATGCTGTGTGTGTGTAGGGGGGGATCAATGGCCAGAGAGGGAGGTAACTAAAAATCTTTTACTGACTTTAGGCAAGCCAGAGGCTATTTAAAACTTTGTTCTTGCATATTTTACATGCACTGAATACAGCTGTACAATATTGTATACATAGTGTATACAATACAAATGTACTGCTTATTTGTATAGTTCATAGTGGAGGCCAGGGAAAGTTTTGGCTTGTTTATTGTTAAGAATCACGTTTCTTAACCTCTGCAGCTCCTAACCAGGATTGGCTCCATATTTTGGGAGAGGGGGCTTGGCAAAGCGTCAACTGGTGACCCCTCTCTTACATGCCAGCGGTCTCCAACTGGCTTACTGGGCAAGTATGACTCCTCAGCATCAATGCAGCTGGATTACTTCATGATTACATCCCTCATGATTACTCCAGTGTAGCACCACTCTGGACCACCGTCTGCCAGAGGCATTTTGGATGGTGGCGAATCCAGCTGGGTTTTCACTGAGAGAAGAGTTAGTCTGTACTGCCCAGTAATCCCATCAAGGCCCACCTGCATGGAAGCTCCACCTGACAGCCTCAGATTTATTAGGAGGCAGTGGGAGGCTTGCTCCTCCTCACTGCACTGCCACAGCCAGAGTTGCCATTTTAAGCCATTTCTGCCCATATATGCAACAGGGATCAAATGTGTAAACCTGTGGGCTGGGCAGAAATGGGTTAATTTCCTCACAATGCCTTTGATATACCATAATGAGAGGATATAACTGTCCTGCTGATGTTACTGATCAGCCATGCTGATGTTAAGCAGAATGCCATGATTTAAAAAAAAAATGCACACATGTGGAGGGATAGCAGTGGTGAGCCGTCCCAGGGTACCCTTATATTTGCCCAAGGAAGATAGATGCTGATCAGGCCCATTCCTAGTAATGTACAGCTTTTCTTTATATTCATTATCCCATCCAGTCCCAGACTCCTCCTTCTGGGCTTCTTGTCCAGACTGCCCCCTCTATCAAGTCTGCATGCCAATGCCCCTGGTGCTTCCTTTTGTCTGTTGCAATGTCAATTTCCTGGCTCCTGCTTCCCTAGGCCCATGTTTTTTCTACCACCTTCTTTTCTAGTCCCTTCCTGCCCTTTCCTCTCCTTAGGTTCTGAGCAATTCAGCCAATCACTGCCAGATGCTTCACCACCACTAACCACCACCAAGAAAACTGGTAAGCAAATAACCGTGGTTTCATTAAGCCATTACTTGCACTGAGCCTGCCTGGAATGAGTAAGTTATAAACCTATTAAAACAGCATGCACTGAACTTGTATTTGGAATGCAGTCCAAGACTTATGAGTGGATATAGGGAGATTAGTTGCTTTGACCCATTAGAATTTAATCAAATTGAAACGGCTCAGACTGGCTGAAACAGTGCAGATAGGCAGGGCCGAAAATTGATCTGAACCACATGTTCCAGCAATTACAATGCTAGCAAAGTGTGGGTATTCCTTTCTCACCAAGGCAGACACATGTTCCAATAATTACCATTCTAACAGAACATTGTTATTTGTTCCTACTGGGACGCACACAGAACCGGTGTACTGAAGGTGAAAAGCCCTATAAATAAACCTACCATCAACCAAATGATCATAGTGTATCCCTATGAGTTGGGATGAGTTTGAGATGCCCAGACAGGATTTATGACCCTAAAGAAGGAAAACCACAGTGCATAAGGCTGGATGCCTCTATGCCAGCTGTTTCCTGGTTTTATTAGTGTTCTTGGTCATCCCCCACAATCATTCCGACCCTGATCGCTAACAAAATGGAAATGGAAATGTTGAATTGTTACCTCAAGTTTTCTTCAAAGGCTTGAAAGTCCACTCTGAATTCTTTTGAAATGCTTAATTTGGATCATAAACACATGCACCAAACAGACTCGTAATCGTTTCAGACTTTGTGTCTCAGGCAGTGGTATTTGTACCCAAGTTACTCTTTGAAGTGTTCCTTGTGCCTGTGGACTATTCCAGAATTTGGAACTTGTACAGTTGGTAGACCATAATCCTTTAAACTTTTCAATTTAGAATGTAATGACTGAGTGATTTCTCAAATAAAGTTACTTTGCAAAAGAATGTGGATTATGGATCAGGCAGTATCTGTCCCAAGGGCTTTGTCAGGTCCAGGCATTTTTCTAAATTCTCCAGGAGCGCCTGGCATACTGTGGACTAGTGTTTCTGTATCTGCAGTTGGAAATAAAGTTAGGGGCTACCCTGCTGTGGAACTAGCGTTCCACCAGTGCTGGCTGCCAGAAGCAGCTCTGGCAGTATACACTGCTGGAGCACCAGTGGGAAGCCCAGAGCCTTCATGCATGCGTCAACACCATGCTGGCAGGCTGCCTGCTGGAGCAAGTAAGCCAGCACTGGAGGCAAGAAGGGATGGGAGAGGGTGGGATGGGGTGGGTGTGGACAGAATGAGGGCAGGGAGGGGGCAAAACTAGGCAGGGAACCACAGTGGCAGGGAGGCTGTGAGAGGAGATGGACCCAGCATCTATGATGTGTGCCAGGTCCTCATTATCTACAGACTCCCTCTCGCTTTCTCTCCTCAGACTTGTGCTAGTGAAATCACAAGTGCAGGTTGGAGGAGACCCATTGCAGGGCAAGAGGCTTACAGAGAGGAAAGGCGATTTAAATCCCCTTTCCCTTCTGAAGACCTCTCGCTCCACCGCCCTACTGGGTACAGTGTATGCCTTTTCAACCCAGCTGCACCAATGGAGGAGGAAGGATCGGATTGGGCAGAAACAGACATACTATCCAATGCCTGGTGTAGTCAAGGATGATCACCATTTTGCATTGCAAATGTTTCTGGCTTGTGGCAAATACATTCCACTCACACTCTCATCTCCGTCTTCGCCATTCCATGAACCCACTCCTGTACTAGGCTATGAGAACGATTTTTTTCCCTTATTGCTTAACCAAATTGGGTTAAGGGAAGCGGTTTCCTTAGTAACTCCAGAGCTGTAACCAGACCAGAAATCCTTCCGATTTCTTGTTGGCTGCATCTGCCAGTTAGATAATTCTTGGCTGCTCAAAACTTAGATGCAATTAGAAGGTTCCGTTAGCCTTCTAATAAGAATAATCACTGTCTTCAATCACTCTTATAGAAAGGGGTGAGGAGCCCTATAGACTTTGTTAATTTCATCGATTCTCCAGGGACCCTCCAATAAAATACAATTACTCACTGTGGATACGCATTGGGACTGTACCCCGATTAGAAAAATCATAGTCAGTTAATTATAGAAGTTTCATTAAATTAATTGATTTTATATTATGGATTAAGTTTATGTTTGTTCTAAAGAAAAAAAAAATAATCCTTTGTGTTTGAATGGTGAATGCAAATGTTTCCGGCAGTATCATTCTAAATGAGGCATCCCTTGCTCTCTGTCCCACAGAAGGGAATGGAAATTTTTTAACTGATTAATGTCTACAATTAAGGTCCCAATCCAGACCCATGCATGCTGGCTCACCACCAGCGTGCACTGTTGCAAACGTGTCATAAGAACTGCCTGGTGGCAGAGAGGTGAGTGAGGGGCGTGGGAGGAAGGCAGGGAGGAGGCGTTCCGGGGCTGGAAGAGGCAGAGGGAAGGCTGGTGGAGGGCAGGGATGATGCATGGCAGGGGGAGGAAGCAGGGCAGGAGCTTGGTGGAGCTCAGCCCTGGTGGAGCTCGGCCAAGCTCTGGTGGAGCTCGGCCCTGGAGGAGCTCAGCCCTACTGGATCCTGAGTCCCATGTCGGTCCGTGCGACTTGACATGGGAGCCTCAGATTCTGTGCTGGCTCCAGAGCCAACGCAGAATCGTGTAGCCCCATTGCAGGGCTATTTCCCTTCCCCCGAGGAGCTACCGAAGGCTGCCTGGTTGCGCACAGGATACCGCAACATCCATTTTTGGCACCGGGGCAGTCCTGTGTGCTGGACAGCTTAGGTTTGGGCTCTAAGACATTAATTATAGGTTGCCATAAGCCCACACAAGTGTTGGGTGGGAGGCAGGGAGAACAAGGCAGGGAGAAGGATAAAAAGGGAAGAGATGGGATGGTGAGAGGAAGACTAGGCCTGGAAAGGGTGCAGGTTCAGTGGCAGCAGTACGCACTGAATCCTTTTTTAAGAAATGGTTGTTGGTCTTGAGTGTGTTTTTGTGTGTTGCTGTGCAAAGCAATGGCCAATGATTACCTGTGAAATGAACTCAGTAACAGCTTGGGATGGGACAAGGAGGGGCGTTTCTACTGTCTTCTTTCCCAGGTTCAGCTCAGCATCTGCGCAGAAGCTGCAAAGTTTGTTACTGGAGACTTCCAAGTTTCCTAAGTTCATACTGAGGCCATCATGCTAACTGAATCTTATTTACAACTGTGCCTATTAAACTTGGTAACAATCATTTCATAGAGGAAAGCCACGTATGAAGCTAATATTCTTGGGAATGTTTGTTACCAAGGTAACAAATAAAATTCTGGCTATCAGGGAATACTTTGCTTTCAATGAAGAACGGAATCCTTTTCAATTACTGGGCAGGGCGGAAAAGTAGTAAACAAGGTTATAAATCTCTGGAATTCATATCATGGTAATAGTACATTAAGCAGGGAACTGGTATCCTTTCTACACATTGAAAGCGAACTACTACAAGTGACTACTTCACAATTATGCAAGGATTATTAACACAACAGGAAGAGGAAATGGACTTTTCGGCACAACTGGCGCTCTGACTTCTCAGCTAATTGCACATATCTTTGATTGGCTGAGCTACACAGCTCTCCTATTGTGCTTGAAATTGACATAAAAATGATAATAATTGACAAAAGAAAATTCATCTTGAAAATTACAAACGAGTCTCCGAGGTTTATTTTGATCATGTGGAGTTTTATTTATTTTCCATTTAAGTAATGCCATTAGAGGCAGAAGGGAGAACACTCATCACATTCAATTGAAATTTTAGGCCCCACCATTATTAATCTTCAACATCAACTGAACTCATCTCATTCTAATAACACTTAGCATTTGTTTACCACGTTATGACTGTGCACAGCACTTAATAGGAATTATTTTGAGGCTACCCTTACAACAGCCCTGTAAGTCAAGTATACTAAAAGTTGTGATAACCAGCATCTGCAGGACCGAAGGGTTGCTAGATATCATAATTTTCCAGATATTAGAATGTCTCCACTGCTGTAGCTGTCAGTGTCACTTGGGACATTGTCAGTTTTCTATAGTCCTTAGCAGCATTGGCTGCAAACTGGAAGTCGGGGCTGGTGAGCTCGCTGAGCCAGTTAATAGAGGTTTCCGGATCACCAGGTTCCAGCTATTGCGACTTCTGCTGTATTATTATCCCCATATTACCACTGGGGTGCTGGGGCGGAGAGGAAATGGCTTCCCTAAGACCACCTACTGAGTTCATGGCAGAGGTGAGATTTGAACTGGGGAAGGCCTGAGTTGCAGCTCAGTCTGTGAGCCACTGTGCTACCCACTCTAGTTTACATATTGGTTACACACTGGCATGCAAGTATGAATAAATACGTTAAGTGGTGCAGTTCTCTTATTTATTTCTTTATTTATACCCTGCCTTGTTACTATCATTTTTTAAGAATATTTATATACTGCTTTCCAACAAAAGTAGTTCACAAAGCACTTTGCGTAGCAAAATTAATCAATAAATGGTTCCCTGTCCCCAATGGCCAGACAATCTAAAAAATGATGCAGAGAGTCACCAGCAACAGCCACTGGAAGATGCCCTGCTGGGGTGAAGAGGGACAGTGTTCTCTCCCAGATAAATAGCCAAGAAATTTAAACTGTATCTCTTTGCCCAATTGGCATTGCGCAGATGAGGCAGAACTACTGAATGGGTGCTTGTCTAATCCTCAGCCGCAGGCAGTCAGGGCAGGAGAAAGATGCTTCAATTCACCTGCCCATCTTTGCTATTCCTCTTCCAGCTCCTACATTCAAAAAAGAACAGGAGAAGCCCACCACTCTCCACACATCCTCTTCCACTGCATTCTCCTTTTACTTTTTGCATCCAGAGAGTGGGCAGAGGAATTGCAGATGGTTAGCACACTACCTGGTAACGGGCAGTGGCATTGTATGCCACCATGGGTGGACATCTTGGGTCAGCTCTGCCCACTCACCCACCCCAGCTCTGAAGATGGAAACATCCTGGAACAATTTTGAAGGTTCTGCAGGATTTCAAGACACTACGGAGATATGTTGAAATTGCCACCAGTAAACTACTAACATCAGCTCAACCTTTCTTGGATTAAGAACCCCACTAGATCAGGCCAAAGGCCCATCTAGTCCAGCTTCCCATATCTCACAGTGGCTCACCAGATGCCTCAGGGAGCACACAAGGCAAAAGACCTGCATTCTGGTGCCCTCCCTTGCATCTGGCTTGAGCTTCAGTTTATTAACCCTCATCTATGAGTGCAACCTAGCCAAAGTTAAGTACACTAAAGTCCCATTGAACTTCTAGTATATGCCACCTCTGATACAGCAATACCCTTGCAAGATTAGCCCTTGTGAAGGTGCACACAGATTCAGCACTTTGCTGTTACCTGTCCTGCTGTTTAAATGACTGCTTAACCCACACGTAAGATCAAAACCTCAGTGCTGTTTAATGGGCAATGTCATGATCTGCAGTGATCTCTAAAATACACCAAGAGCCCTAAGCATCTCCTCTGCTTCGCTCTCCCTGCTCCGAATGGCTCTGAAGGGGAGGGGCTGCTGTACACCAGGCACCTGAAAAGACTTAGCATTTTGCCTCCCTCCAGGAATGCCAGTGTATGCTGGACAGTGTTTTCAAAGCATGTGTGTCGCAGCCCCACTGAAACATGCCCTGCACTAATTGTTCAGAGCAATATCACTACTGTTAATTATGGAAGATGTATTTTGTTCACAACTGAGGACCCAGCACCTTCAAATAGATAGAGCCAGAAACAGAGTGATTTAAACAGTCTGGTCTTAACAGAAGTATCCTACAAAATCTCTGAAACTTATTACTCGATGAGTTTATTCATAAACAAAAAAATAAGAAAAGTTGTGTTTGGGGAACACATGCATTTTAATATCATGCATGTATAATCTCTGCTATTTGAACTCTCTTTCTCGTTTGCCAGTAATCAAAACTCCCGGATAAGCCATATTATTTCACATAACTTATTTTTGTAGTATTTTCAACTACTTTTTCCATTATTTCTTTTGCTTTCTTTTCTTCATCTTCTTTTTTTTTCTCTTCAAACTGGCTACCCAATTTGTTTTCCATGAAATTACTCTCTAGACTCTTCAAATATATTTCTTTCAGAGCTGTTCTCTTGGAGCAGTAATTTAGTTCTGAAAGCAGCATTCATCTGATTTTTTTTCCACCGCAATCATTGTTCCAGATGAGCGTATTCCCAAGGACAAATTTAAAAGCACTAATGCAGCTTTACCTGTTTGAAGTGGCCTCCTCTGTTGTCAACACTAGCTGATCATGCAGCCCCAGCTCTCCTGTTTTTCAGTAAGTACCACCAAGTTTTTATTCAGCTCTCATAAGAGCACTGCACTTGTGTCTCCCAATGGTATCGTGCCAGAGAGGCTTTCCAGAAAGAAAAGGGGAACGCGAGAGTGCACGTGAATTAAATGATTCCCATTTGAAGTCACAAAATAGCTGTGCACTCATTTGCCATGCTTAATCATTCCATATACATCATTCTAAACAGGAATGTCCCATAGTGATTTCCGCAAAGTCACATAGGCTTACTCCACACATTTCTCCAAATGCTGTCACTGAAAACATTCTCAAATAATAATAATAATAATAATAATAATAATAATAATAATAATAATAGTACAGGTATTTCTAAACTGCCTTTCTTGGTCCTCAGATTTCTCCTCGGACTTTATTCAAGGCGGTTTACATAGGCAGACTAATTAGATCCCCATAGGGATTTTTACAATTTGAAAGAAGGTTCTATCTTTCAAGAAACTACAACATTCAGATGTTTCTTTCTGATCTGGCCGCACATTCTGGCTCCATCCTTCCACGCTCAGAGCAGATGGAATAACTTGGCTCAGCTTGTCAGCTGTTTCAAGGTCGCACGGTGCCGGTGGCCTCGAACTGGCGACCTTCGGATGTTATCTTCAGGCAAATGGAGGCTCTACGATCTAGACCAGACCTCCTGCCTGGAGGCGGAAATCAAAAGTCTACAAGATACCTGAACTAATTTCCTTAAATGTCCAACACGTTGAAAAAATAACTACTAGAGAAGTGCTTCCCAAACTCCTACAAAGGAGTTGGGTGCACTGTAAGTTGTTGAGGGGGAGGGGAAAGGCAGCAATGCAATCCTCAGGATTGTGCAACTGCCAGGGACGGAAGGGGGGTTTTCTACTTACCTGCAGCCAGTGCTGCAGTCCTGGAGAAGGCCCTCTGGGAGTCCCAGAGGGGGTCTGTGTAGGGCTCTTGGGGTCTGCAAAAGTGTAAAAAGAAAAAAGGGCACTTTGGGTTTCTGCAGTGGAAGTGGCCAGTGCCTTAAAGGGGCATTGGCCACTGCTTCCCAGGCTGGTAGGTTGCGACCCACCGGTTTGGGAACCATTGTATTACAGCCAGCTTCCCCCTGTGGACCACCAGCTGCTTCTGGGAAACCCATAACTAGGAGAGAAAGGCATACCTCTCTCCCACCTTTGCTTCCCTTGACTGGTATTCACAGGCATACTGCCTCTGAACCTGAAGGTAGTACAATGTGTAGCCATCAATCTAGTGGCCATCATCACATCTTGAGTCAGCAGATTCCCTAGATTAGTCATGCACTGTGTGAAGAATCAGATCAAAGGTTTATTGGATTTCCTCAGTGATAGAGCTGAGTCTCACTGGCATCGCTAGGGGGGTGCAGGCCTCACTGGGTGACACGGCAGGGGGGTTGACGCGCCTGGGGGGTGACATGCTAACATCGCAGCTTTAGGAGCTACCATGTCATGCCATGCACCGTTGGATGCAGAATTCCCAGCAGAGTGCAATGCAAAAACCAGAATTGAAATAGCTCCTTTCCTTCAAAAGTTATGGCTAAAAAACCAGAAAGAAAAAAGGAATGGATCCCTATGGAAAGTGAAAGTGAAAGTGAACCACATCGCACAGAGAAGACTCCAGGGATGTCAGAATGGTCCTGATCCAATGAATGCAGCCCCCAAAACACCTGAGAAGGAATTCCCTCCCTCCCTCCTGCAGTCTATTCAGCTCTATGGAAAGCAAACTCAGCCACATGGTTGTGTTTACTTGCGAGTAGGCAGACATGCCTTGCCTTTTGGTCAGGCCAGGCAAAGGGGAATGTGAGGACACCAGAAGGGTCCTGATCCAATGGAGCTGGAGTGCAACAAATGCTCCAGAAGGCAGCCTCACCCCCCCCAAAAGGACAAAGAAAAGAGACTTCCACTGGTAAGGAAAATGTTTTCCAGTTTGCACTTGCAAAGACAGGTGGGTCCTTATCTTGATATTCCTGAAATAGAAGAACTTTAAACTGGGCACTGGGGAGGGCTGGAAATCTCACTGATTCTTTTTGGGGGTTGTTATTGCAGGCAGACTACAGAGTAAGCTCCATTAACCACTATGGGACTTATTTCAGAGTAGACATGCATAGGATTGGGCTCACAGGCTGCAATCCTACCCACACTTTCCTGAGAGTAAACCCCATTGACCACTGTGGGACTTACTTCAGAGTAGACATGCATAGGATTGGGCTCACAGGCTGCAATCCCACCCACACTTTCCTGAGAGTAAGCCCCATTGATCACAATAGGACTTACTTCAGAATAGATTCCCTTGGTGGAACAGGACTGGCTCCCCTTTATTTAATTATTTCTTTTATTTTAATTTAATTCTTTATAATTATTTATTTTCATTTGCTTGATGATGTCACTTCTGGCCATGACATCACTTCCAATGGGTCCTGGACAGATTGTCATTCTAAAAAGTGGGTCCCAGTGCTAAAAGTTTGAGAACTGCTGCAATAAGGTGTTAGTAAGTTGACACGGGTGTGTGTGTGTGACTCTAATAATAATAATAATAATAATAATAATAATAATAATAATAACAATAACTTTATTTCTACCCCGCCTTTCTCCCCGAAGGGACTCAAGGCGGCTTACAACATATTAAAAACAATTTAAAAACAAATAAAAACATATTAACACATACTAAAAACAGCAGTCAGAGTAAAAATAGGTAAAAAGAGCATAGAGCAGCAGCAAGTCATAAAAGAATCAGGCCTGTAAAAAAAAATATTAAAAGATGTTAAAAAGATGTTAAAAGGCCAAGAACTCAGAAGGCCTGTTTAAACAGAAGGGTCTTCAGGCCTTGCCGAAAGGTCTCAAGAGAGGGAGCCATTCTTAAGTCAAGGGGAAGGGAGTTCCATAGCGTTGGTGCCACTACTGAGAAGGCCCTATTTCTTGCAGCCGCCCCACGTACCTCCCTAGGCGGCGGCACTTGTAAAAAGGCCTTCTCTGATGACCTGAGAGGGCGAGCCGGATTGTACGGGAGCAGGCGATCTCTAAGATACCCTGGTCCAGAGCAGTATAGGGCTTTAAAGGTCAATACTAGCATCTTGAATTGGGCCCGGAAACGAATGGGCAGCCAGTGCAGCCGCTGGAGAAGCGGACTGACAGGGTCGAACTGCCTACCTCCAGTAACCACACGGGCCGCCGCATTCTGCACTAGTTGCAGTTTCCGAACCGTCTTCAAGGGCAGCCCCACATAGAGTGCGTTACAGTAATCTAATCTCGATGTCACTGAGGCATGGATCACCGTGGCCAGGTCTGCACGTTTTCAAAATCACTAAAATCAGAGTTTGGAGGAATAATTCCATCATGTTATATATCAATCAATGCATAATTTAATGCAGAATGCAATGAAACAAACCACATTGAAATATCTGTGTTCTACCAAAAGGTACAGCCAAAAAACCAGTGGGGGCGGGTGATGGTTTATCACCACGCCCACCACCTGGGGTGTTGCCCTGCCCACTGCATGGGGTGATGCACAGGCCTCCTGCACTGGGTGACGTGAATCCTAGTGATGCCACTGCTGTGTCTGCAAGACAAACACACAAGAGAGGCTGCCAACCATCTCCCTCGGGATTATTTATCCAACATACAGCCAGGTAACAGATGCCAGTGGCTGCACCAGTTGTTTCAATGGCTGCTACACTGTTTGCAAAGTCACAAGGCCTGACAGGAAGATGTAGGTCAGTAACCTCGCTGAGGGGCAGCTAGACCCTCACCGGTCACTGCAAATGGGCTAGAGGCTTTCCTTGGGGTCTGTGCAATATCTTCACCTGTTGGATGGGTGCCTATGGGGAGTAAGGAGAGACAGTGAGAGTAACAAGGTATAGACCAGCGGTTTTCAACCACTGTGATGCGGTACACTAGTGTGCCGTGAAGCTGCCTCAGGTGTGCTGTGGGTCCAAGGAGTCAGGCGGCGTAGCAGTGCGCACGGGAGAAGCAGCGGATTGGAGCCTCGCATGGCAGCAGGAGAAAAAGGAGCAACTGCACAGGGGCTTGAACGCTCCTGCTGTGCCTGCCCCCCCCTGCGCTGATTGGGCAGCCAGCCAGGTAGCTAGAGAAGCCCAGAAGAGCTCCCAGCAGGCGGAACATGGAGGGAGTGAGGGCGAGCAGCGAGAGGAAGGAGGAAGTGAGAGTGAGCCTGAAGGTGGAAGCAGGTAGGAATCAGAACAGCCGGCTGGAAAGGATTGGAGAGACCCTTTCTCTTGTCTGCAATGCCCCAAAGTGACCCTGCCTGCATTGCCTCTCCTGGCAAGGCTTTGGCAGGAAGGGCGCTGGGCCACAATCCTATCCACACTGGCTATAATTGACTATAATGGGGCTTACTTCTGAGTAGATGTACAGAGGCTTGGTCACACTCTTTCTTGAATAAATGAGCAGGCAAGTGATGCTTTTCTTCCCCCCCACCTCCTCCCCTCCTGCACACACAACCCCCATCATAATTGCAGTTAACCCCTCCCCTCCCTCTTCCCCACCTTCCAAAGTTCAGAGGGTGCCTCCCATTCTCTCTCTCTCTCCCTCTTCCCCCACCTCAGTGAATCCTCCACTTGTTTCAGCTGCATCTCCTCACTGTCCCTCACAGCACATTTCTATTTCCCCAGTGTGCACAGTCTCATCTCTTTGCCAACACTTTTTGGCATATCAGAGCACATCAACTGATAACAGTTTGAACAGACCTGCTTCAAAACCTTTCCAGAAACCACATACACCTCCCTCTCCAAGCTTCTTGGGAATTTCTTTCATTGTCATGTAATGATCTAAGGCTGCCATCCTAACCACACTTTCCTGAGAGTAAGCCCCATTGAACAAAATAGGACTTACTTCTGAGTAGACCTGGTTAGGCTTGTACTCTTAGTTATATTAATTAAATTAATGGTAACATAATGAAATTAAAAACTAGTAAATTAAATTAAAAACTAGTAATGAAATTAAAAACAGGGCAGGAGGTCTGGTCTAGAGGGTAGAGCCTCCATTTGCCTGAAGATTAACATCCACAAGGTCGCCAGTTCGAGGCCACCGGCACCGTGCGACCTTGAAGCAGCTGGCAAGCTGCAGCTGAGCTGTTCCATCTGCTCGGAGCGTGGGAGGATGGAGGCCAGAATGTTAAACCAGATCGGAGTGTAACAGCTCGAATGTGGTGGTTCTTGAAAGAGAGAACCTTCTTTCAATTTGTAAAAATCCCTGCGTGGATTTAATAAGCCTGCCTGTGTAAACCGCCTTGAATAAAGTCTTGAATAAAGACCAAGAAAGGCGGTATATAAATACTGTATATTATATTATATTATTAGTAGTGTGCCTTGACAACTTTAGTGCCTTGTCAGTGTGCCGTGAGCTGAAAAAGATTGAAAATGGCTGGTATAGACAATGGCATCTGTCACACCTGTTCACTGGCCTGAGATGCGTACTTGGTGTTTATAAAGGGGTATAGTGCTACTGGGGTGCATATGCAATGGTGCCCTTTGCAGAGCGTGAGGGCAAGGTGGTTTGGATCCTGTTAAATCATAACAGGAAGTAACTAATTAGACAAAATGGAAAGAGTGGGGAGAAGATAGCACAGGGCTCATTCCCACTGCACCAAACCATGATGTGGCATTACATGTGAACTAACCCTGTGTGTTGATGCCTTGTGCACTTGTAGTTCCTTGTAGTATATTATCATTCCAAAGGCTTTCAATAATTTCATAATTTCATGACTATTATTATGATTGCAGGCTGTATTATTTTCTTATGTGGCTGAATGCATTCAAAATCTTTGGTTGTGGGAGTTTCTACATTTTGGAGCAATGGGACACAAGACTATGTCTTTTCAGGACCTAATGTTCTGTGACTTTCTGTATAATAAAACAGATTTTTTTGAGAAATTATCACAAGTTATTCATGCACAGACAGGCTCATGTGAAATTGTCTTGAACAAAAAAGAAAAAATAAAGAGAAAGAACAAAGAGCTAAATGATTTACACTGTAAGCATTTGGAATGAACCCTAATTTCTAACAAAAATCTATATTATTCAATTAAAGCATAAACAAACTGCAGTCTTCTACTTGAACATTATCATAATAGTATAAACGTCAGCATCATCAGGTCTTCTTCTTCATCAGTTAAATACAATTCAACCTAATAATGTTTAATGCTTTGGAAAAAGTCTTTGTATTTCCATTCTGTATGATAGCACTGATGGTTACTTTCCAATATCTAATCAAACTTCAGATTGTGACCATTTTTTAAAAAATTGCAATGCGTTTAAGTTGTCAGGTCACTTCAATAATAAGGATTAATTGAGGGCAGTTTTAAACTTAACTTATATCTGCAAACAAATCAGACTCTTCTAAAAAAACTACTACTAGAGACCTGGAAATCTTTAAAAAACCAAAGTCCTTCTTTGGGCAACAAACAGAATTCTATGGCAAAACGAGAACTTTGAATACTGCTGATTAGTTTCGTCTATTCACATAACCACAAGTAGTTTCTAGTTTAATACTACTTTTCCTACTTAATAACTCTGACAAATGAATAAGATAAAGAGAGAGGATCTCAAATGAATCTCACATTCTTTTCAATTGCAGATTACCATCTTAGATTTTTTTAAAATGAAAGTTGTGAGTGCTCTGAAAGCTATTACTCTCACCTGGCCAATGATCTGGATGATTTAAATAATCCATTTACCACTTCCTCTGAGAATGACAGCCATTTTCTGTTTTGTACTTTCCTGTTTTAATATCACTACTCTGCAAGTCTGATCACCCAAAGTGCAATGATTAAATGGGCAAAAGAGGCTTCAAACAAATTCAGTGGTTACTTTCTGTGTCAAGGAATAGTAGTGCTCTGTTCATGTTTGGTTCCATGCGTGTAGTCCACATGTACGATATACCTGGCTGCTGGTCACAGCCTTCCTGATGTTGATGCATACATTGGACATGATTCCTGGCTGCTCAGCCTAAGTGTAAAAAGGCCCTGCGTGCATACAATTGTATATATGTAGCACAGGGTGACAACAAGTGTTGATCAGGTTGAACAAGGGCCTATAACCAGCTGGCTAGGCTGACTACTGAACTCATAGTACCAGTGGCCGTGGTCCTTTTCACACTCAAGTAGAACAAATGGCCATCGGGGTATGGCACGTGGGAGCATTTGTTTTGGGGCACGGCCAGGCATGGCCCAACCCACGCCCATTCTCTGTGAATGGGGAGAACAAGTGAACTAGTCTGAGTTAGTAGCTTGAGAATATTTTGAACTAGAACTCTGTACTGGTAAATGTGAAAGTATATTGACATGCAGCTGAAAAGAGAAGGAGCTATTTTTGCATGTCAACATTGTCACAAGGCACTACAGCCCCTCATTTTGATGTAATCCCTTCTCTCCTGACTTGAGCCAAAGGTATAACATAGGGAAATCCCTTGACTGTATGTGCACTATTAGTATTTTGTTTTAACAAGGAGAGCCATGTCCTTTCTTTGCTCAGATCGGTGAGCCTCACAGCTGCACTGAGCCAGGTAAAATGCTACTCCAACAGGAGCTTGATATTTCTGCTCAATGGGTTTCTATTCCCTATTGTAAGGCTGCTTGCTAATTTCCTGGCTACCTGTGTCTGACATCTATAATCCAACATCACAGATGAAACAAAGGGGAAAGCGTTTTTTAAACGCCTTGAACAAAAAGCAGGAAAGATGCTGCAACAGCAGATGCATCTGTTCCATGATCATGGAAGACTATCTAGTCCTGAATCCCTTTTTGGTTAATTGGGCAAGTGATGATGATATTAAATATCTATGTTTTAAATGGCCTAAATCAGGCATCTGGATGGTTTATCCTATGTTGCCACCATACTAGGGCCCTTTAGCTGAAGCATTGCTTTTCTGCGAAACAGGAAGTTCAATTAAAGAAGACCACTCTTTGGCCATGTAAACATGAAATGAAAAGGGAAAAAAAATCCCCCCCCCCCTTAGGTCTTTGGCATCCCAGGCCCAGAATTGTTGTAAGCCAGGATGTTGCAGGAGGGGCCTTGATGTCCAGGCCTGGTATAAAATGTACTTAAAGGAACAGCAGCTGCAGGTGGGAGTCACGTGACTTGGGGAGAGATGTGTGCTGAGTCACGTGGGCTATGGTGGAGTGATGCAATGCACCACTGGACAGCTAATCAGAGTGGGTCACAAGACTGTCTTGTGACTATGAGGTTGCCCTACTCTGATTGGCTGGCCCTGGTATATATGGGGCAAGCAAAGACACCAAGGTGTGGGTTGTTGTGGTGGAGTTTCTGTGTGCTTGTGTACAGATTTGGACTGCCTTCTCATGACTGTGACTTGCTGCATCCCTGACTTCTGAACCATTTGACTGATTACTCTTCTGCCTGCTCCTTTTACCAATACGTGCTTCTGCAACAAACAAGCCCATGTCTGCTTCTTTGGCTCTGTTTGGGATCACCTGCTTCTTGTGCTGTCTTCCAATGCTCCCGTGCCACTTTGCTATCAGGAAAGCAAGGGCTATCCTCCCCTGCTGACCTGATACCCCCCTTACCCATGAAATCAGGAAGTGATATTAAGGGACAATTTAGGAAGGCTTTGCAAGAGCCCAGCTATTTACTAATAAACCTATTGCCATGCTTAACAGGAATTAATAAAAGGGCAGAACAGTGGTTCCCAAACTTTTTAGCCCTGGGTCCTACTTTTTTTAAACAACACTCTATCAAAACCCACCTAGGTTTAGCAGACTTTTTAAAAAAGGAGATCTGGCATTATTCATTCATTCATTCATTCATTCATTCATTTATAAGTAATAATAACCAGGGGAAAAAACTTTCAAACATTTATCTCCCTATATTTACACATACTTGCAAACTTCAGGAGCTCAGCTCCTTGCAGGGCAATTAGCAGCTATCTTGCAAACTGCAGGAACTGAGCTCTTTGCAGGGTAATTAGCAACTACAGTATCTGATTTTTGTATATCCTCAGGAGTTGAGGCAATTAGTTTTCTGATCTTTCCATCACTCTTTGGAAACTCACCAAAATTTGGATCATGACCCACCAGTGGGTCCTGACCCACAGTTTGGGAACCACTGGATTGAACCAGTAAGCAAGAAACTTTTAATTAAAGGTACATGACATCAATCATGCTTTGCCTGCCCACACTGGACAGCTTGTTGCTGCAATTGTGTCAACGATTCAGACATGGCCACAAATCTGAGTTGAAAAAACAAGGGGGGGTGGGGTGGGGAAGAACAGATAAGCAGAGCATGGCAAAGATATGTCCCTGATATCCAGAGGTATTGCTAGAGGCAGCAGCACCCAGGACAGAGACGGTATGACATCATGCAAGTCATGTGATGTCTCTTCCTGGATTGCCCAGAGGAGGAGGCAGGGGTTTTGTGATCTGCCTGCCAACCCCCGATTCTTCTCCTTTGGAAGCTCCTAATGAGGAGGAAGGGGGCATCAGCCAGATTGCAAAGCTGCAAAAACACCAGGAGGAGGAGAAGCTGGCATCGGCTTCCCGATCTGCCTGCCACTCCCCATTCCTTCTCTTTTGGAAGCTCTCCTGAAGCTACCAAATCATGAGGAAGAGGAGACTGCTGCTGTTGCCGTGCTATGCTTCTCCCACTGCCACCATCTTGACTGGGCCTCATGCAGCACACCTGGTACAGAAGCTTGCTATGCCACTGCTTGCTATGCCACTTCTGATATCATCTGGATTGCCTGTCAAAAGTGAGCAAAAGATGAGAATTCCAGAAAAAAAGGGTTAGTGAAGAAGCAGGCTGTGCTGATGCTTGGTGCACCAGAGTCACACCTGTTGTGTCTTTTTTGCCTGCGATCTTATATATACTTGCTTTAGGGCAACCTCATAAGTATTTCCTTCTGAGTAAGCCTTCATAGGAGAGGCTGCTGCAAACATCTCACAGTGCAGAACTTTGCTTTGGAGAGTGTCAAGCTACTTCCTTTTTTGAAAAAAAATATGGATCTTCTGAGGTTTTTTCTTTGGGGGGGGGGAGGCGGCAACAGCTGGGCCTGATCAGAGCAGGCCAAAAAGCCTTCACACTTACATCAGTGAAGCCAAAAAGCCCCAGAGCACACAGTCTTGGCTTAAAAGAGCCTCACATTTTTGCAAAATTACTCGCAGCTCTATCGAGTTACAAGTCATTTTTCACTGTGAATGGGATCCAAAACACATACGCTCTTGTTGTATTTTTAATGGACAGCAGGAGAGAGAAATAATTCTATTTCCATTAGCAAACACAGGGAAAAGACCAAAAGGTGCAGGGATGCACAATGTTCCTTCCCTGAATATGGTAAGACTCCCTTGCTAAGGAATGATACTGATATCCCAGAAAAAGGAGGTCAGTTTGAAAATCTCAAAGGAAATGTATGTGTATTTTTTTTAATTCAGCCTCACAGCAATGGAAATTTATTGTCCATACTTGGACAAGCAGTTTCCATTTTTTAACTGCCCTGGTGGGTAAACATAAGTAATTGATTCCATCCCATTTATTACACTTGCGTCCTCTGGACAGAGACCCAAATGATTGACTTGAAGGAAAGAAAAGTAGTTTAGTGGGCAAAAAGTTGAAGGGAAAAATAAAGTTAATTCACCCACAGAATTGGAGCCAAACCAAAACTTCAACCGTGGCCAACAAGAAATAACAGATGGTTAAGGAGGTTTTGAAAGTGAAGTTTTTGTGGAGGGATCAACAGCTGTAAATCCTGATCAAAGTCGAGGACCCGAGGAAAAGCTGCCCAGCCACAATGGAGGAAGCTGCCCTCTTTGCTCATTATGTATGTTTACTTTTACGTATATTTGCACCTTCCCTTCCTCCAAGGGGTCCAAGCATGTGGGCAAGGACTCCTTCTTCCTCTTCTGAGATGCTGTCTGGCCCTGGGTCACCCAGGGAATTACCCAGATGAATGGGTATTTGAACCCGGGTTTCCCTGCTCTTGTTCCAATATGCTGCCACAATACATTGGCATTTCTTATAGACTGTATCAGTGACGTAGCTAATGAACGTGTAGCCTGGTGCAAAGCTCAAAATGATACCCTGCAACTGATGTCACAACTGAAAGTGACAACACACCTTGGTTTTTTTTAAAGTGCAAATGGGTGAAAACCTGCCTCCTTCCACCAGCAATTCACCATCCACTTGTTCTGCCACCTCCTCCCAGCCAGTGGCATAGCTAAGGCATCTATCTGCTACCTGGGATCAAAGAAGATTTTGTAGCCCCCCCATGACAAAATTATTTATTTTATTTTTCACATTTTGCTCAGGGTGGTGTACACAGATGCTCCCCTCCTTTTGTCCTCACAACAACCCTGCGAGGTAGGTGAGGCTGAGAGGGAAACTGACTGGCCCAAGGTCACCCGGGAGGCTTCATGGCTGAGGGGAGATTTGAACCTGGATCTTCCAGGTTTAAGTTCACCTCCCAAACCATTATACCACCCTGGCTAAGTAAATAAATAAAATGTGTGCCCCTTATTGGTTAGAGACACTGCTGGAATGAAGAGAGATGGTTATTCACTCCCTGCTAAATATAAGAGGAGCACCACTTGAAAAAGTGCCTCTCTACCCAGTTAACAGAGGTAATTGTATTATGATAAATAGAAATGAGAGCTGACTCATATTAACACCTTATTGGTTCCATGCTGTATCATAATAACATCTCATTGGCTCTCAGAACAATCAATCTCATAGGCCAGTTCTGAGTTAAAGAAATTCACTTTCTGTTCCTTAAGGCAGTTGTCTTTTCGTTTTCTTGTTAATTGATCATAACTTTTGATAGAATAAAAATATTCTAATGAGGTTTGTTTCATTGCATTCTTCATTAAATTACTTTTCCAATTATATATAACATGATGGTATTATTTGTACATACCAAGATTTTCACAATTTTGACCACTAATGTCAAGCTCAGCTTGTTGCCCCCCTAAATCTTGTTGCCCAGTGTGACTGCTACCCCCTGCACCCCTTAGCTATGCCACTGGACTGTATACTTGAATACAATTCTCTTGCGGGCTGCTTTGATTATCTGACTAGCCCCATGTATTTAAGGACATGGGTGTTCACAGAATGTACACATCCGGACCACTGCTAGTTAATCTTGTGTGTGTTGGAGTATGTTGGAACTGCCCCTCTACGCACGCATCCCAGGTAGAACATTTAAAGTAGTACTGTATATGGAACAGAACCGCCACAGGTGTTGAAGGCCGACTGTACATGCTTTCCTGGAAGTAAGTACCACTTACTTCTGAGAAGACATACATGAAACTTCTGAGAAGACATGAATGGGATTGTGTGGAAAGCTTCACACAGGCATCAGGGGAAAGGCTAGGATGTACATACACCGTGAGAGCGCACATCCTTAAATGCATGGGGCCAGTACTGATAATCTTCAGACAATAATGTGTCATCTACACTGGCCAAAAGCTGACTTGATGCTTATGAGAATTAGGGAAGTCTTGAAAGTTGGGAGATTCTTTGAGAGAAGAATCCCATGTTTATAAACACTCAACCACACTTTTGAGGATTTTTTAAAATAGACTTTTCATGGAATTTTGAAATTGTTGGAAAACATGAGGAAAGAACTGTTCAATATAAGCACATAAATATATTAATGTTTCTGTTGCTCCTCTACAAATATGAATTTTGTTTGTATTTGAATGATGTTGGGACAAGCTCATTTTACATTCTGTGCTCAGCTTGGGGGTTATAAGAAGATTAGTACCGTCAGTATTGAAGTACTGACAGTCAAGTCAATATTTCAGATACAGGTCCAGCCTATTTATACACAGATTTTTTATACACGGATTTGACTGAACACGAATGGCCCCTGCAAATGAGAAGGAATGTGCTGATCCCTGGAGAAGGGAAAAAATGCATCCCTTAAAAATCAGTTTAAAAAACTGAACAGTCCTTTAACAGTAGCCTCCTTAATGAGAGAGAGGGGGACAGCTGGCTTACAATCCATCAGTCCTTCTCTCTCCAGTGGACCCCTCCCTTCCCCCTGAGCACGTGAAAGAAAGGTGATCACTTTGCATTGGTGAAGGGAGGGGCTGAGTGAAGCGCCTTTCAAAGCTCTTGGAGGGTGACTGATTGATGGATTATCTTCTTAATGACTCTTATCTTACATCACAAAGGTCAGTAAGACTATTTTTAAATCACCAGAGTAAAGAAACTTTGTTTTTTAAATTGATTTGCTATAGTGCGTTTTTTGCCATCCACGTGAGTGCTTGGAACGGAACCCATGCAAATAATTAGTCTCAACCTGTATTGCATTTTTCAATACTTTGAGATCCATTTTCCAAGGAAGCAGGTTGGCCGGGGGGGGGGGTGAGTGGGGAGTGTCTGTTCCACACATGTGCTTAAAATTGTTTCTATTTTGCGTTTGTATTTGTAAGTCATGCAAAATATTTTGCCATATGTTATTTGCATGGAAGAACTACTAATCTGCTTAGGAAGTTTATTTATATGTCTCCTAAATCATCCCATGAATGGAAGGCACTTCCATTTTCAAAAAGAGGGGGTCCTTTGCTCAACCTCTGCTCTTGAGAGGGGCCCTTCTGGAGCATGGTGACATGCAGCGTGAGGGGGTAGGGCTGCAGAAGGAAGCAGTGAAAATTGTCCCTGCTTGGACAAACAGAAGTGCTGCTTATGGAAGATGTGGTTAGGATCAGTTGTGCAGCTGGGCTGGGTGGTGACAGGTGTTGGGTCATGCCTCCCGCATCATTACACCACCTGTCCTGCGCCTGTGCTGTCACCCCTTCCCCTGTGCATGTGGGGCCCTGGCCCTAGAAACAACTCCATTAGGAGCTGTACAGGAAGAAGGGCAGGCGGGAGGGCCGATTTTGTGCCGTTTGCCATGTGACCACCGTCAGCACTGTCATCCCCTCCCCCCAATAGAGATGATGGAAAATGCCACCCCAGTTTGAGGGAGGGCAGTGTACCCCCTAGGCCTGGTTTAGCTACACCGCTGGTTAGGATTTTATTTCTGTCCACACTGAATAACAGAAGTTGCTAACAAAAACAAATTTAAAATATGTGAAAAATGAACAAGTACAGTACACATTTTCATAATCAAATCCTCCACAACAGAGAAAAAATACCATGCTTTGAACCACTAGGAACATATTAGAACAAAACAAACCCCCAAAGGCTCCCTAGAATAGGAAGGCCAAGACCAGCATTGGGAACAGAACCCAGAAGCAAACAGATCAACACAGTATCCATGTAACATGCCCTCAGAGCCTGGCCCCAGTTCTGCTTTCTGCTTCTTTTGTACAAAATGACACTTCCAAATTTGTGTTTTTCCTAAGGTAGTCCCACATAGCATGTGTTTCAGTCATCTAGCCTGGATCTCACCAAGGTATGCATGACCGCTGCTAGGTGACATAATGTTCTCATTAGGGAGTGTTCCGAATGAACAGGCTGGGAAGCAAGTAGGCACCAACCAACTGCATCTGCGCAGGGTTTTGGTTGCGAGATGGGATATTTGCAGGTTCTCCAGGAGTTAAGAAGTGCAGGACAGAGATCTGGAGGACTGATATTACTACAAAAGAAGTGAGTATTCACAACTCTAAATTCACTATTATTTTAAATGAGTGACAATATTTTCTGCCTTGAAAAATGACCTGGTTCTGTCACCTGTTGTTAAAGTTCTGGGACCTCTAATAGCTGTCTGTACGCACAAAGTTAAAATGCGTAGGCTTCTTCTGGTATAGGACAAAATGACGAGAAAACTTGAGTTTTCTATCTGTTGTGCAGCTGTTGAACGAAAATAAAAATCAGGGGGAAAGAGCCCTCTGAGGTGTGAGGGCTGGGCTCCCTTGCACTGCTGGGCTCCCTTGCAGTGAATCACAGACCAGATAGTATGACAAAAAGTATATTATAGAATTATATAAAATGTATAGTTCACTGCAAATGAACACAAACAGTCCATGTATATCCAAAAGTATATTGCACTCCTCCAAAGTTATAAATCCTCAGAAGATCATGTCAGACTTGCTGGGTTCAGATCTGCTTTGTATGCTCTGAATTGTTTACAGTCTTCTGCTGTTAAGCTGGATTCCAAATCCACATTTATTGTGTTTTTCTACTCCAACGGGATGCTGGCTTTCAACTGGTTTTATGAGAGCCTCAGTCATGAAATATGAATGTGGAACGTGGATGCTCCAAAAACGCTACGCACAAAATACAAAAAATACTACTTCGTATAGCCCAGTATACAGATAATTAATTATAAACAATAATTTGAATTAATAGTAAAATTAGAAAGCAAGATGGCAGCTTTGTTGTATAAAAAGTCTAACAGCACAAGCCTAACTTGTACCGGAACAGGCAGGCTGGCAGGCCTGTGCTGTATCCAGCACTCCAGTGCAAGTTTGGGGCTGGCTGCAGCCAGCCTGGGGCAAGGGGAAAAATGTCCTTTTCCCCACTGCAGCAGCCCCAAGGGGCTACTCAGATCCACACCACCTAAATCAGTGGCACAAATCCAAGCAGCCTGGGGTGCCAGCCTGGGGTGCCAGCACAAATCCAGCATATGTGCCAGCTTCTGGCCCCACCTCCTGCTCCCTGCCCACCCACAGTTCCACCCGCCGCCCTCCCCCTGCCCCCAAATGCTTCCCTCTTGCCTTCTCCCCACCCCCACCCCCACATTGACAGAGGTCGGCCGACGCAAACTCACCCTGCCCTGGGGCCTGCATCGGCACAGGGAGGCCACAGCCACTCCCCTGAGAGTGGCATGACAGTACTTTATGGAACTTTTGCAACACTTATCGGCCGATGCAAGGGACTTGCGCTGGACAAGCGGGCGCTTTGGATTGTGCCCTAAAACTATTTGTATCCATTCAAATATAATTGCAGAGCGTACATTACAAAGTCCTTTCTCTTTCAGTCCCACTTCCTAGCTGCCATTGCCTACTTACTTATCCTCTTTCTTTGTGTCCAATTCTACTGCTACATGGAGTCAGAAGGGAGACAAGGGAGAAAGGATGCCTTTGTCACTCTTGTTGCCATACACTTGGAAAATGCAGATCAGCAGGGCTGGCCATAGGCCAATTTGACAAATGGTGAGCAGAGCATTGCTTCAGGACGGCCCTCCCTCCCTGGGTCCAAATGGCTTGAAATTGCCCTGCTCCCCAGAAGCCATTGGTGGTGACGCTGCTGCCAGGTGCCTCGCTGCTGCTCAACCTGGTGAGCAGAGCGGCCCCTATGAAAATGTTTTGCATGGGCTACGCAGGTCCTAAGGCCAGCCCTGCAGACAGGAAAGCAACAGTGGTAAGGTAAAGCAAGAATAGCACAGTTGAAGTCATCAGTAGTGTATCCTTTGTACAGGTCTGAATCCTAGCAGGTGCCCACCAATGATGAACCTGGTTCCAGCCCTGCTGAAGTGCAGAAGTCTTGCAAGAAAAATATTGGCAACCTTAAATACACCAAGGCCTAACGACCAGGGTATTGACCCTACATTAATGTGTTGCTTTTCGCTGTTGTATATGGTTGGGAGGATCCATCACATAAAGAGGAAGGAAGAAGCCATTGTCTGCTCCACTCTGACAACAACAGATCTCCTTTGGGGCCCAGAAACCACATCTGCCGAGGAATGGCACTGCTTCTTGTTCCCCTTTGCAGTTTCACAGCCCTGTTTTGCCATAGTAGTTCCAGTTATGTGTGTGAAAGGAAATCACCACATACAACTGCTGCCAAGTCACAAAGCAAGTCAGTAAACGTCCCTAAGGACTGGTGAAAAATATAATAGTTTGCCGGCATGAACGTACAGCACGCACATGTCTCTCCATGTTTCTCGACAATAACCAGATGAGCGCTAAAGTTGATTTCCTTCTGCTAGTATCATTGCAGCGTTTGAAATTTCTTTTCCACCTTGATGTTTGTTTCCTGGAACTCAAGCACAAGTTTCTTAAAGGGGGGGGGGGGATTCTGCAATGAGAGAGCAAAAGAAAACTCTCAGGAATAATTGGATAAAAATGGTTATCCCTAGCTAGGAGGGATGAGAAACATTTTACTTGTCACTGATTGGCACCAGAAGCAAAGCTTTCCTCTCTATTAAATGCAGCTGTTTGTCAGGCATATTCATTTCCTTCTTGGAGGAGAGGAAAGCAATCGATTACCCAGGAGTACTATGCATGTCAGAACCACGGTGGCTCACAACCCTATTTTTTTCAGTTTCTGCTTACGTGTGTGCAACACATGGGATTAGAAATCTTTGTGTGTAACTAAAAGAGAGTTGATGATGCATAGTGGCTAAGAGACTGCCAGCACAATCCGAGGCATGTCTACTCAGAAGTAAATTCCATTGAGTTCAGTGGAACTTACTATCAGGTAAATATATCTAGGATGGGGGCCTGAGATGTATATTAAGATCTAATGGGTAGCCTAATCCCATGCGTTGCTGGTTCCACTCAGTATAGTGGCGCCAAAATGGCCATTGCTGTATCCCACAGATACATGGATATATCATCCCATTGTATCCCATGGCGCCAGAGCAGCAGCCGGAGTTTCCTCAGGGTAAGGAAACATCAGTTCCCTTACCCCATGTAGAACTCCACTGGCCCCAATGGGTTTTCTTGATTCTGTGCAGGCTCCTGAGCTGGCACAGAACTAATGAGGCCCATGTGAGGCTTTGCAGCTCTGGGGTGGTGGGGGTGGCATAGGATTTGGCAGCAGCTTCTGCCACTGTCTACGCCCCCTCCTAGGCCCAATCCACCTGCCAGCCCACCCTCTCCTCGCCCAGTTCCACCCCTCCCCACCTTTCCTCTCCCTCCCCGAAAAGCCTCCCCACTGCTCAGCAGGGATAATTACCGCAGGGACTTCTTCACTGATGTACTTCTGGTGCTGAGGCTCCAGTGCTGACTGGCAGTGGCTTCTGCCAGAGCGGGAATTCTCCCACTGTTGGGAAAGTGTCTTACTGCACTTTTGTGACACCCAGCACCAACACCAAGACTGCAGCTCCAGCACTGCACCCAATGGGATCAGGCTCAAAGTCTCCCCGCTGCCTTGACCTTACTAGTTGATCTCAGAGATGTACCGTGGAACAGAATGCGTGGAACAGAGTGGTGAGTCTCCCTTTTATTGTATCATCAGTCCTCTCCAGAGACCACTCTGAACCTGACCGTTTACAAAGAACGTGGAAAAGTATCCTCCCCCCAACTCATCAGGGTTTATGATATTGTATTATCACAATTGCACAATTTTATTTACCAGTGACTGCCTAGACAAGATATCTTCCTTCTGACTGTCTTTCCTGGACATGAAGATATTGAATTTTTTAAATTTGGCTTCTCTGAAAAGGCAATTATATTTTGGTTAAGGAAACTATATGGGGGGGGGGGGTTAACACAGGCTCTTGTACTTGTTAGCTCAAATACCAATGTATAGTTTCTGTATGTTCTGTGGAGCATGTTGACACTTCCAGGTGGGCAAGAGCTGTGATTTTGAAATTGCTTCTGAAGGCCTCTTGCTTTTTCAAGAGATATTCTTCATAGGTTTCTCCGCAGAGCATAACCTACCTGCGTTGTACAAAAGAATACTGCTCTCTAGTGGAATATGGGTAAAAATTCTATGACCTCACTCCTTACCTTGAATTTCTTGACTGTTTACAACATGAGAGGCTGTTTGATCTGGGTCTGAGGTCGGATGACCCACTGATCTAAAAAAAAAAAAAAGACCTGACATGATGTGATACTTTTGATATGTAGAAATCGGCAAGCAAAGCATTTCTTGGTGTGGAGTGACAACATTATCACCTGTCAGTAACAGACTGAGACAGCTACTGGATCCAGTTAAAAAGCTGACAGCCCTATTCTGAAATATCAGCTTACAATATATGACTGGAAAGCAAAGGCTACCATCCTATACAAGGACTGCTCTTCTAATTCGAGGTGATGTTTTTTGGAAGCCACTTTACACCTACCAAAAGTTTACTACTCTTTGGAAACAGAACCCCAGTCTGTCCTTCTTTATCCCTTCCTCTAAACACAATATCAAGGAGAAAGAGTCTGGAACTAATAGCAATTTAATTTGCCCAGGAACTCATAATAATTTAACTTGCATAAGGTTAATTTGAGAGTGATTAATAGCAGCATTTATAGAGCTGGAAATTTTTAATAACATCTCACTCTGGAATTTATGACCCTCATGCTTCATAGCCAGGGTGTGCTTTGGTCTTGCACTCACCACTGATTTTGCAGTGGCAAGAAAAATAAATAAAAAATAATACTGTGTATTCTCTGCTTTGGGCTTGCTGCAGGTTTGCCATAGATTTGGCTGGACAGGTCATGGATTACTACTCCTTTGAAAGTCTGATTTGCAATCATGACTTTCAGTAAACCATTGGGCTGGCAAATCTGCTCTCTGGACATGTTTCAAGGAAGCACATGTAGCAGGGCCAAAATGAGCACGGACTGGAATGTACTACTAAGGGTGCATTTGAAACAGGCATTCCCTGCTTTGACGTCTTACTGTATTTAAATCAGGAGTCAGCTGCTCTTGGAAGATTTATTTTCAATATTCCCTTATCCTTAGGCAGTTGGTAGGAACTTATGTTTTCCCTTTAAAAAAATCTTTCTTCTGTATCCAAAGAATGTCTACCACTTGTTTTGTTTTGGGGAAGCAAGGACAGTCATGGGGGATTAGTATATTAGAGGCTTTTCTGAAAATCGCTTGGCTCAATTGCCACACAGAGAATGTTAATATTATGTTGTAAGTAGAACCGTAGAACCGAAAATTCAGGTTTTTAAAAAACGCAGCTCTGTAATGCTTTTATGCCTGCTATTTACGGAGGGAAGTGTAAGATGCGCATGGATCCCAATGGGTGTTTTCAGTCTACTCCTGCATGATGGTATCCAGTACAAAACAGGACTGTCAGCAGCTGAAACTCATGGACATAGAACCTTAATACATAAAACTCCATGGGCAGAGAGGGCTACCTCCACTAGCCACCTATCTATGAGGCTGACCGATCCTATCCGGACCAGCTGATGTTCTAGCTCTTCTTTCACTGGTACTGTCTGCTTCAAAGCAGTTAGCACCATTGTAACAGTGTGCTGCTAGGGATGTTGATGGGAAGTCCGGAACCTTCCTGCATGTGTTGTTGGCTCTCTCTCTGCATGCCGGAGCAGGTAGGTCAGTGGGAGAGGCAGGAGGGGGTGGGGAACATAAGAAGAGCCCCACTGGATCAGGCCAAAGGCCCATCTAGTCCAGCTTCTTGTATCTCACGGTGGCTTACCAGATGCCTCTACGAGCACCCAAGATACCTGCATCCTCTTGCCACTCCAGTGCACCTGGCCTTCTGAGGAAGCCTTTTTATAAAACCAGAAGGTTGCGTATACTCATCACGGCTTGTAACCTATGAAAAGAAGGAGGGAGAGGAATTGTGTAGGGGAGGAAAATGATAAGCTAGAGCAGGGCTCTCCAAACCCCAGCCTGGGGGCCAGATGCAGCCCACGGTGAGCCTCTATCCAGCCCGCAGCCAGCCTCTGATCCCAAGAGCCTCTGGCCCAGTTGACCAAACACAACCAGAGTTGTCCTTGTGGGATGGGGGAATGGGGGTCCATTGAAGTGTGTGCTTTCTTTCTTGGGCTCTGATCGTGCTTGGAGAAGTTCTGGACATTTGAGTCCATTCATTTATTCATTCATCTAAGTTTCATCTGTAATGTATTTATTTAAATTTTATATTTGATTTTTTTCCCAACCCTAGACCCTGCACCAGATATTTGATGCAGCCCTTTGGTCAAAAAGTTTAGAGACCCCTGAGCTGGAGCATCTCCCAATGAAAAGGAGGAGGAGCAGTACTGGCTGCTGGATAAGAGGCACAACTTGTTGCAGCAAGTTTGATTGGCTTCCAGTCAGGCCCTTTGGCCGGCAGGATTTTGAGTTATGGGCTTCTATGTGTTCATGGCAAAATACACTTCTGTGCTGCATTACACTTTTACAAGTGTAATGTTCCAGCATTTTGTTCCTGATTGAAGATTCTTCCCATATAAGAAATGACAGTGTGTGTGATGTTGCTGTTTGATAATTAGTGTAGTGCATGCCTTGCTTCAAAGCATGTGGACTTCACCAAGTCCTGAGGATCAGCTTCTGTGGTCCTTTTGCAAGTGGTGCTATCTATGTGACTGCAATGCTGTTACTGTTGTAGTCATTGGGATTTCTCCATCCTCTCCCTTATTATTAAGAATGACTGAGACAACTTTCAGTGGCTTATGTGGTGCAAAATGTGCAAAGCAGTGTTTCTCAAACTGTGGGTCAGGATCCATTAGGTGGGTCATGAGCCAATTTCAGCCGGGTCCCCATTCATTTCTATATTTTAATATATGTATGAGACTTGATGCTACCATGGTATGTCAATGCATTTGGAGAAATGGTACAGATCTGTACTTTTAACAGGCTATTATGTATATGCTTGTAACAATGATAGTCAGTGGGGCTTATTCCTGGGTAGGTTTGGATAGCAGTCTTGGATTGTTAAATATTTTCCTTCTTAATGATGTCACTCCCAGCCATGACATCACTTCCAGTTTAATGACATCACTTCCAGTGTATCCCAACAGATTGTCATTCTGAAAAGTGGGTCCTGGTGCTAAAAAGTCTGAGAACCACTGGTGTAAAGCAATGGGAAGATACTCTGGTATTTCCTTCAACGCATTAGAACAAATTGTTCTTGCATGTTGTAACATGCTGTAGACGAGCCACAAAGAGAATTTGAGAACTGCTACACCCATGATAGGTCAGGAGGTGGGACTGGGTGTTGGGGTTGCATCATCCATGATGGAACAATACCAGCAAGATGATATTCACAAACTTGATCCTGTGTGCTTCAGAGATGGAGCTGTGAGTCCTATGCATGGGCTGAATCTGATTCACATATTCCTGTATGTTACATAGCTGGGAATATATTCTAGTGGTGTTCTATTCATCTGGATATTCAGAGAGATATCTGACTGTCCTGCCAGGTTATGCTATCTCCCAGTGGACAGGTCTCTTTCCATGTTCCTTCTGCTTTGCAGTTATGGAATCTGGTTCTCCAGCACTATCCCTTTCTGTACAATCCCCTTCTTGCAAAGGAGAAGAATACGTTGTAGGCAGAGAAAAGAGAGTTGGTTAAACTGCATGGGATAGTTATGTCCGGTTCAGATCCTTATGCAAATAAATATGATTTCTCCTCTTAACATTTCTTGCTTGTTTGCCTGTTTGCTTGTTTATGCAGAATGTTTTTAATGAGAGGAGGAATGAAAGGAATTAACTGGAGAAAAAAGCTTGCCATCTGGAACACCTACGAATGGGGAAACTGAAGAGTTCTGTAAAAACATTGACATCGCACACAACAACAATGGATCGCAAGCATACGGTCATTTGGTTACACGTGTTTTGAGATACATGAGAAGACTTGTTGGGACAAGGAATGGATGTCACTAAAGCCTTTGAAAGCTTCATGTTTGGGGTGGGGAACAACAGGTTCAGAATTCCATGGAAAACATTTTGGAAGAAAAAAATTTCTGGATACATTCTTTTCATTCACTGATGACCAAAAGGTTTATTTCAAAATGTGGGTATATGTGGAGCATATGGTTTTTGAGTTTCTGCAAGGAGCAGCGCTACTGTGTGTAAGATATATAGATGCTCTCATTAGTTCAATGTGCATACATAAAGGTTAATGCCCCTAATAAAAAGGGTTTCATTAGATATTGACCTGTCCACACCTCTGTTTAATTTACACTATCCTTGAACAGGAAGAGACTCATCATGTTCATCCCTCCTGCATTAGGTTTCTCTAGGTTTCAGTGTGATCAATGTTTATCCAAACAGTTCATTAAAACCTCTAGAGAGGAGATACTCTGCCTACGCTAGGCACCTTATCCTAGAGCACTGCTCAAACTGTGGGTTGGGACCCACTAGGTGGGTCACGAGCCAATTTCAGGTGGGTCTCCATTCATTTCAATATTTTATTTTTAATATAGTAGACTTGATGCTACCATGGTATGTGACTGCATTTGGAGGAATGTTACAGACCTGTACTTTTAACAAGCTACTATGTATATTCTTTTAACAATGATAGTCAATGGGACTTACTCCTGAGTAAGTGTGGGTAGGATTGTAGCCTAGGATTGTTAAAAATTTCCCTGCTTGATGATGTCACTTCCGGTCATGACATCACTTCCAGTTGGTCCTGACAGATTCTCATTCTAAAAAGTGGATCCCAGTGCTAAATGTGTGAGAGCCATTGTCCCAGAGGGTATAGAAGAAGCTGACTTTGCTAGTCAGACCCTTTGTTAATCAGGCCTACTGGTAGTGGATCTCCAGGTTTCAGATGGAGTCAGACCTGGAGATGCCAGAAATTGAACCTTCTGTAGGTCAAGCATGTATTTTCCACTGAGCCACAACCCTTCTACCAACCAATTCCATTCTTTTTCCTATTGTTATTGTTCAAATTTGTACAGTTGTGGTAAACCTGTTAAGTGCCTACATCTGTGCTTCTGTGACCAAGTTCTATCATCCCTGAAGTTCCAGGGGGTACTTATAAATAGTCACCCCTTATCTTAGATGCAGTTGACTTGCCCCAAATTTAAGTTAAAAAAAAAAAAAGTAGTTTAAATAGTGCAGGTGATTCCACCTGCCATTCCTCTTACTAAATACATTCCTGAGAGTGAGCATGAGATCAAGCTGCTGATCCCTCTGTCAGTTTTGGTTACTGCCTGATGCTAGTAATTTTTAAAGAAGCAGTACATATTTTCTGGATGTATGGAAATTTTCAACGCAATTTTCAACACAATGTTGAGCGTACACAATTTTAGCTTTATACACTGGAACATAACCCTTATGTAAGATGAGGGGCAACTGTATATGTGAGTAGAGCCATCTCACCCAATCTCAGTTTTATATCAGTTTTATATCAGGCAAAACTGTACTCAGCTAATGTAGATCCTAAGAGTGGGTCGTCTTCCTAACCCAATTTACATTTCACATCTTTTTCTATTGCTTAATAGAGCGTATTGACATTTTCCAATTGTTCCATTAATGATCCTTAATGAAGATTAATGTGTGTAAAACCTACTGAAGATATATTGGCAAAACTCCTACCATTGTAGGAACAAACAATTGTTAACCACTTAGCAAGCTTAACAATGTTAAAAAGGGGAAATCACATGGAGAAATGAGAAACAGAAGCAGAGAAAATGAAAATTAAAAAAAACAAAAACCCTTCTTAATCATGACAGACTTCTGGGAATTAGCCATTTGGCCCTTGCATTTCTGAAAGTGAATATCTTAAAATCAAAAGCAGCTGAGACAATCCATGGCAGAGATAATGGAAGAAGAGATAAATCTTAACTTTCCATTTTCCAGAATCTGACAACACACAGGGATTGTGCAATGTAGGCTCAAGCCAGATTGTTGTGTCTCTACTGATCTGTGCATGGAAGGGTTCACTCTGAAAGAAGTTTATTCTGGGGCACCAGACCTAACTTAAAAGCATCTTTAGATAGTTTAAAGTTATCATGGTCCATGCAAAAGCTGAATCATGAGTTACACTGTGTGCTGAGAAGTCCACTTACGTGGCATTCTGGCTGACTGCATCAGGCCATGTTAGTCCCGGTTATAGAAGATAGCAGCATGAGCTGAAAGAAGTTCTTAGAACTTGGTCTTTCTGCCATTGTATCCAGGGAATTCTTATCTGTCAATTGGCATGTTATTGGGCATACATTCAAAGATATTGTTAAATGTGATTAAAGTAACAGAAGCATGTTCAACAGCATCACACAATGTGGCAAAATATTCAGATAAATGCCCCTTTTGCCCTTGCAACCCCCTAATAAACAAGTGAGACCAGTGATTTTGGAATAAGCAAATTGTGAATTAAACAATCAGCAGCAGGTCCTGCCTCACAGGTCCTCTCTTCTAAATGGAGGAGGATAATCTAGATGAGATAGCAGAAAGCACCTTCTTCTAGTACAGGTGTTCCCACCCTGGCTCCATGCTGTGGGTGAGCATTTAGCAACCTGAGCTCATCAGTGCCAACCCTATTGGGTTGAGGAAGCTGAACTGCACCACCTTCCCCAGGTCAGAAAGCAGCTGAGCCTGGCTTTACAATCCAAGTCAGAAGGATTACCAGACAGATTACCCTGCTATTAACCCTCCTTATCTCAGGTTGCACAGCAAAATCTCTGCACCTACTCCTTGGCCTGCACCAAACCTGCCACATGGAGGAGGGGGTGTCCTGGTGCTTAGCTTCTTCCTTTCCCAAACTTACCCCAGAAGACTCCTTAGGCCCTACTGCAAGTCATGGAGGAAAATATCAACCCCAATCATAGACAAATGCACACCATCACTTTGCTCTAAGGTGGGCTGAGAATGGATTATGTCCAGATGGGTGATAGCAGCTCACCAGCCCAAAAGATCAAACAATCTGGCCAATATGAACTGATGGAATGCTGTCTGTCAAAGGTTTGAGGAACTCTCCTGAGCCCTTCAGCATCTTCCTAAAATGCTAGCTGAATTGGGAAAACCGGAGACTTTGGCAAAAAAGGCTGCCAAATAACCAACCAACATACTAACAGTTTTCCTCCCTTCTCTGAGGTACCAGAAAGCGCAACAAATGTACTGAGAGTATTGGCCACACAAGTGTACACAAAATGCATAGCTGGCTCTTGCATTGTTGCTAATGACCTCAAGCAGCTCCCTGTGCTTTGGGAAACCAAGGTTCCCAAGCCACTGGGGCATGTGAGGCATTGAGGAATAGTTCAGATGTACAAGTGGCACCACTCCCCCCCCCCCCCCAACACACACACACACACACAAAATAATTCCTCTTGAAAATGAGAAAGAATTGACAATTCCATTTTGCAAATCTGGATCATACCTGGCCACAAAGAGGGCATCAGTAGGGAGGCACTGAAGCAGGAAAACTCCAACTAGCTTCATGACTCTCGGAGACCTGGGTGTTGGTTGACAACACAGACAACAACCTGGTTTTCACACCAAAAATGCACCATTGCATTCTGGAACTCATGGCCCCAAATGTGTGGGCAGCAACCCCAATGGGAAATGGGCTCAATTTAGTCTCACGAGAGACTTTATATTCCGGTAAATTTTTGGCAGGTCAACACACAGCACACCATTGGCCCACCCCAAAGTCTATTCTGCCCACAGTGTTGGAATGAACCTGAAATTCTGTCTCCAGGAGCTACCTGGCCCAACAAAAGGAAACTCCATTGGAATTCTTAAAAATTCCAACCAAATATCCAAGGGCAAATGGAACAGAGGGGTGGTTTGGGCAACAAGTCCAACTGATCACATTAAATTACATGGAAAAGAGCATGGATATACATGTTTTCTCTCCATGTGGCATGTCACCCTCTGGCCCTATACCTGCACCTGCTCAAATCACTTGGCATGCAAATTAAATGTTACTTAAGTTATTTAAATACTTCCTTCAGTAAAACCCCAAGTCTCCACATGTGAGTTGCATTCAAAATACCACTTCATCAGATGTAAATTGAGGGCTGAAAACTTTCAAGTTGAACAATATCAGGTCATTGATCTTCCACACTTCATACAGTTTGGTCTTTGGTAGTGACAGAATAAGCAGTAGATTGACTATGGTGAGTAAAATGGTGGACCATGTGGAAGAGGCATAATATTGTTCAGTGTTTAAATGTTTTGATCTGAAGTGTTCTAGTTTTCCAATGTGAGCCTTAAACACCAGTATCTAAATAAGTAAATGCTACAGTACTTTCTGACCTCAAATGAAACCCGTGCATAATCCAACCCATCTGAATGAGAGAGGAGGGTGAAGTGGGGAAGTCTCTTGACAGGCTTGAGCTGTTGTTGAACAGCAGGTTTTTAAAGCCTCCAGATTACATGCAAGGTAATAGCAGAGTACAAATGCTGCCGTTGATTGCTGGGATGCAGAGCCAGTCTTGAATATTTAAGCAATATTTGACAGTACATTCAAAGCTCTGAATGGATTCCATGTTGAGGCCACACATTGGTGTGTTTACTGAGAAGCAGAGTTGATGATAGGCATTATGTGGTAAGCAGGAAGGGAATGAAAGGACCTAAAAGATCTTTCCTCTTAATGGAATTGTCAGCATTGAAAGAAACACTGTGGGGTGGTGGGGTTGTTGTTACTGGGGTGTATGTGTTGCTTATTTTTCACCCACATCCTTTTCCCACTGACCATCACCTGCTCCAGTTTTGCTCCGCTTTGCTATTTGTAGTTTCCATTTGTGGTTAGCTAGCAAAGTGTTTTTGAAAACACTGATGCATTTCAGGCAGTGGTGGACCGGGGGGGAATACCCCAAGCAATGTGAAAACCGCACCCCTGCTGCTGCCGTCTCCACCCACCGCTCTGCACCACCTGCCCATCAGAGCCATTCCACGGGCAGGCAAAGCATGCATGGCGCTCGGCAGCACGCAAAAAGCATGAGGCTTTAGCATGGTCTTAAGTATTGTATAAAATATTAAACAAAACTATTCTGCAAGAAGCCTCAGAAGGCTTTTCAAGTCATCCTATGAGCCACACAAGGCTCTGTGAACCTCAGTGAGCATCCTGGGGAGGCACGAGGGAAGGGGCTCCATGGTGGGAGGTGATGTCGACATGTCATGGGCCTGCCCCAGGGCACAATGAAGATAGCTCCATTACTGATTTTAGGGGGAGAAGGATGAAGAAACTGTTGTGACCTCTAAGTTCCTAGACATCATATGCACATCATATGAGTGCAACGCAGATTTGACCATAGGAAAAAAATTATGTGGTGGCAAATTCACTGCAATAGTGACATGCAAATTGGAATTTGGTTATGGCAGAATATAGTTCATTCAATGGGATTGTAGCCACCAGCGACTTTTCCAGGCCATGGCTTCCTCATTCAGTGCCTGGTGATGGCGTCATTGCTGGACAACCTAGAGGCAAGGACCACTGTCAAATTCACAGTTGACAACGATTCCAAGGGGTGGGACAGAAGGAGGTGGTGGGAAGGCTCAATAGATGGAAGGCTGAGGGCAGGGAGGAGAAAGGAGGTGCAGACCTTGAGAGGCTGGAGGCAAAAATCTCTTCCAGGAGAGAGGAAAGAAAAGAGACCAAAGATGAGTGGTCAGCAATAAGAGGAGACAGAGTATAGAAGAACCAGAGAAAAGTGAGGGGGACAGAAGAGAGTTGGGCAAAGGTTTATCTGAGTGCCAGAAGACGGAAGGAGACTGGAAAAAAGGGGTCAGAAGCAACAGTGGCAGAAGAAGAGGTAGGAGCTGTAAATAAAGGCACCCTGGAGCTAGCCCAAGAGTTATCAGGCACCTTCTGGCACCTCTCAATTGCCCCAAGATAATACAGCAGCGGTGTTCCTCAACAGTGGTCCCCCTGGCAGATGTATAATCCAAAGAGCCTCTGTTTACTTGTCTTGCACCAGTCCAAGTATGTGTCTGGATTGTGCCCTTAGTTAGTTTACAGGAGGGAAAGGAACAAAGGAATTCTGCCAGAGTTTCCCAGAATAGGGTGGTTTTGAAAAGGGATTTCTCCTATGCTTAACCCATGAAGCTTTTTGATTGCCCATATCTAGTCCACATAGAGAACTCAAAGGAAGAATTGCAGGAACTGTTCCGTTTTCCTGATTTCAAAGGATTTCCACAGAAAAGCCTTCAGACAATGCAACATGTGCTCAGTTCCCCATGCTCTCTCATTGTTTACCTATGTGTCAGTTGTTAATGTAATGCTGTTGCACATATGTTTTCAATTTCAATTGTGCTGCACCATGGATTGCTTTGATATCTTCAATCTGCACGACCATTGTGTCAGGACTGCATATACATCACACTGCTTGATTGGTAGTCTTAAAGCTGCATGACCATGGAAGGGAAGCCCCATCCTAACCAGCGCTGATGCAGCAGGTTTCTTCTTGCGTTTTTATGTCATGTTCTTATGAGCTTAGAGCAAAGTTTTCTCAACGTTTGTTCCCCTCTATACCACTTTGCATGGTTCTCCTATTGGAAGTACCATCGGAAGTAACTGGCAATTAGTTACTTCCAGTCTGGGAGTAACTGGCAAAAAGTTACTTCTGATCTGGGTGTCCAGATGCAATGTGACAAACACCAATAAGATGCTCAAGGAGAACAGGAGGGCTTTTTAGAGCATGCACAAAGTACATGGTGAAGCTCTGCCTGCCAAACTGAGTCTTCTACTGCTGCTTGTCACATTGTGTTGCTTCCCAGTCTGGAAGTAACTGGTGATGGAAGTAACTCTCAGTCTGGAAGTAACTGGTCTCACTGCCAGAAGACGGGGGTCTGGGGGTCCTGCAAGTACCACCGGACACCATGTCACGTACCACTGGTTGAGAAACACCAGCTTAGAGTAATGGATGTGTTCCCCATTACCCAAGCTTCAGTTTTATTCTTTAGTACTTGGTTAACAGCACGAACCATGTCCTCCTTGCTGACTTGTGTCACTCTAAGACATTATTATTATTATTATTATTATTATTATTATTATTATTATTATTATTAACAGTATTTATATACCGCTTTTCAACAAAAAGTTCACAAAGCGGTTTATAGAAAAAAATCAAATAACCAATGGCTCATTTTCATTCATTTCATTTCATTCATTTTCAACTGAAGATATACGCAACTGAATAAGTACGCAGCATATCCCTTCAACGCTAAATGGATTTTCTTAACTAAATTGAGAGGCTAACCTTGGATAATGATAACAATAACATGTTGTACAAAGGGGAACTGATAATTCTACCATTAACCAAACTAGGTCATCATAGAGAGTTTTTTCTATTGAAAAAGAAGACTTAGAGGGTTGTACCATTAGCTGATTGAAGTTTCTGTATGTAACACTGTTCACCGATATATGGCCTGATTCAATTAGCTAATTACTAATTCAAAGTGAATGATGTTTACGCTTTACCTTTGAAAGTAAGTTCCATTTCCATAGGAATTCCTGATGTTTCTTGGTCAAAGGATATAATGTGAATTAGCTTAGGACGTGTTACCTTTGTGTAGTTATTTATTCTCAGGTCACACAACATAGAATATTGTCTGCACAAGTGCTCTCTCTCTCTCTCTCCCACACACACACACACACACACACACACACACTGCAGTTCAAATGGTGCCCCATGCAAGGGCCACAGTGCCTGAAATTGGCCTACCATGTGTCAATCACATGTAGAAATATTTGTTGATGGTATCTCTCCTCGGGCAGTGGCACATCATGGAGGATATATCTGTGACCTCACTCTGAGAGATGTAACAGTTTATTTTTTAAAAAAATTAATTATTCACATTTTTATACTACCCTTCCTCCAAGGAGTTCAGGGCGTCGTACATAGATTCTTCCCTTCAGTTGTTGAATCCGCTAATTTCAGTTTTGCTTTTCTGAATGGAAATCAGGATTGGGTTCTTTGGATGCAAACAGAAGCCTTTTTTTAGGCATTTGTTAGGCACAACAAACACTCGATGTAAGGGTCAAGAGATGTCATTTAGAACATATGGAGAGAGCATGAAATAGCCATTGTGTGATGATACTATAGCTGCAATGTTGCTACCATATGATGTAGTTCCAGTAATTAGTTTTATTGTTCTTATTTAGAATATTACATACTGCATTTAATGATAGGCTTCTAAAGTGGTTTACATAATAAAAAGAAAGGTGTTTCTTTTTTCTAAAGGAGTTCAAAATCTCAAACAAAAGAAGGAGAAGAAGAAAAAAAAACCAATCGTACCTCATTTCCCCCGCTTTGATGCAGCAGCACTAGCACAAGTTATGCTGCATCCTGCAGCAGAATTTAGCAGGTGGGAGGTCTCCTTTGGGTAAGGAGACATTTGTTCCCTTGCCCAAGGAAAGCCCAAGCCACCACTGTAGTGCAGGTCCGCGTTGATTCAGATCAGTGGCCTGGGAAGGAAGGTAGGATATGGTATGTCTGGCACTGCCAATTCTGTCCCCCTCCTGGGCCCAATTTGTTCTCCCTGCCTCTGTTGCTATCCTCTCAACAACAACAACAACAGTATTTATATACCGCTTTTCAACAAAAAGTTCACAAAGCGGTTTACAGAGAAAATCAAATATCTAATGGCTCCCTGTCCCCAAAGGGCTCACAATCTAAAAAGATGCAACTCCAGCAGACAGCCACTAGAAAAGACACTGCTGGGGTGAGGTGGGCCAGTTACTCTCCCCCTGCTAAATAAAAGAGGAGCACCCACTTGAAAAAGCGCCTCTTAACCAGTTAGCAGGGGTGAATATCTCCCACCTTTCCCCCGCCCCTACACCACATTTCCCCTGTTCCGGCAGACATTACTGTGGCGGCTAGCACCAGGAGGAAGACTTCGGCCTTCCAGCCAGTGCTGCTAAAAGATGGCCCATTGTGAAGCACTTTACAGCACTTTGCGACAGCACTCAGACCAGCAGAGCACTTGCTCCACAAGCACACCCAATTGATACGACTGCGCCATTATATTCATAATCTGGTTCACATTTTTAAAAAAGAGAAAATCAGACAAACATCCACTGGAAGGATTACTCCTCCACCTGCTAAGTGTAAGACAGCACTGTCATTTTTAAAGCTGCTTCTCTGACCAATTAGTTGGCGTTTAGCATCTAGAGATGCTCCATGACCATGGCACACGTTCCTATCCAGAACTGCCACTAACATGGAGGATCTCTACTTGATGCAGAAGTACCAGCGACAGATACTACATCTTTCCTTTGTGGCAGAACTGTATCATCCTGTGGAGACCATTTTCTGGGCTTTTTGTGATAAGCACAAACACATAGACCAGCCCTGAAGTGCCAAGTGTTTCTAAAACATATTCTTGCCCCTGTAGCCGAAAGATCATAAGCTAGTTCTTCAAATGTGCCACACAACTTTTAAATTGACAGTACACCTTCGACTTTCTTTTAGCGTAGCTTTCCGTGTGGAGGAAATTCTATTAGTCCACAGACATTTCTCTTACAAAAATTGGCAACGGTGCCATGTGAGATTAGTTCCATTGTTCATTTATAATACATTAAAACCTTTTCAGCTCTATTGACGTTGGAGAGCAGTGAATCAAAGGTACCACAGAGCCATAAATAAGGCTGCCAGAACCATTCCATTCGAACTGCCTTTTTTCATTTCCTTTATAACCATGTAAATAATTAGTTGAGGATTAAAGTTTTCATGCTTAATCTCAGGCCAAAAATTATTTTTTTTTTTCTTGAAAAGTTAGTAAATTAATTCCAGATGCCTATTGCTTTGCATTTCTGTAATAGCTGAGTCAAATAGGCAAATGCTTTGTGGTTTTGGTTCTATCCACAGTTAGAAACCAGTTCACGAGCCCATTTGTGGTCATATTAGTGAATTCTTAAGGAAGACATACAAGGCCAGGAGATGGAACCACTGAGGTTTTGTCTGGTTTTGGTTTGTTCTGATCTACCATAAAAGAATTTGATTTAAGAATATTTTTCCTGTTTGTTTTCTTATATTGGAAAATTTCATCACATATGGAAGGGTGTGATGTTCAAAGAAACAGAAACATGGAGATATTTTGAGACCCAAATGATGACTCAAAACAAGGATTACAAGTTACATGTGATCTAATTTTGCTTCTTCCGACTTACAAAAAGCAAATTTTTCCACTGCGATGTACTTTCCTAGAATTCCTGATCAAATGGTTAAGTTGATCCCTCCCACATCCATGATCACAGGATGACATCAGTGGGCACTGGTGGCCCCAATGCTGGAAAAACAACAACAACAACAACAGCAGCAACACATATCCATTGCTCTATGGGTTCGATTTACCATGATGCAATTTTGGGCTGAATCCATGAAACATATGTGTTAATATTTTAGCAAGCTTGTATAAAAAGAAGGAAACGTACATTTGCATAACCAGTTGTTCAGCTCCACGTAATTGCTTCTATCCTGCCCTTTCTAAAGGTACATATCAATTGAACACACACAATACAAACTGCCCCAACTAAATTAAATTAGTGACCTCACACTGTGTAACCCAAACGATGTAATGCAAGCCCAAATGATGAAAGTGTTACGGCTTTTCTGGAAAGTATACATTTTAACTTTGATGGGCCTCCAGGGGAAAGGAGCTGCATGACTGTGGGGCTGCTGAGAACACCCCTCTGGTTGCCCTTGTGGCTTTGACTTAGCAGCTGGGTGGTAATTAGGTGTTATCGGTTGAGCTGAATGGTAATGATGGTCCAAGAGTAGAGAATTTGAACTCTCAGGTACCTAGTACCCAAGTTGTTAAGCATTTCAAAGGAAAAACAAACATCTAATCCATGGGAAACTAATGAACCAATCCTAACAAGGGCCTAGGGCAGAGGACCTCATGATCTGCTGCCATAGGCCCTGTTGAGTCAGTGCGAAAGTCATGCTGCTGTTGTGTGTGACGGAGCTACTGGTGGAAATGGCCAGTGGCACTGCACGCACCAGACATACTGGGATGCTCCGCCGGCCTAGGTAAGATAGCAGCAGGGGTGATTCATGGGCAGACTTTTGGGGAAGTTCAGGGTGAGGGGGAGGGCAAGGGGGTGGGAAGGGCAGGGTAATTCCTGATAGCAGCAACTTGCACCATGATCCTATCCCTGATTTTTCAGCCCACGCTGCCTCCTTCTGCTTCTTGGACTTGCACCAGCTACAAGGCTGGCATGAATCCAAAGTTCAGTTGGCACAGCTGCATGCTATAGCATAGCAGGCGATAAGGTTGGGCTCTAAGTAAGACAATTCATCAGGTTCACTATAATCTTTACATTTTGAATAATATACACCATATCATCGTTTTTAATTACTGAGCTGGCTTGACTTGGCTCCTTTGAGAACATGAAATATTTGTCATGCTCTTCTCCAAATAATGCCGCTTCACAAAGTATTAAAAACAGTCTTTGAAACAGCTTTCCAATGGCAGCTCTTTGGCATTGATTATACAGTGCTGTGGAGGTCCTCTGCATTGCTGAAAAGTAATCATATTCTCTGTGGGTCAGTCAGCGTGTTTCTCTCACAGACCTCCAACTGGGCAAAAAACACTGTCACTTCAGATAACTCTTTCTCAAGCTAAAATATGTGGTGGACGGCAAGGAACGGAGTGCCTGTGAATTCCAAATTTCCGCCTACTGTTCACAAATTAAATACAAATGTAAGCAGCGGGAGGTTGACTTTTAGAACAGACAAGTGTTGCCACACATTTAAAAGATGGCTCCTCTTCAATATTTTCTTGGCTTTCTTTGTCTTCTTCATAAAATATAGATGGTTAGGGCCTGGCTCACTATTCTCCTCTGAGCACTTTAGTGCTGGGTCAAGCAGCCAACTGTGCTGTACCCAGAAATTGTCTGTGTTGGCACTGAAAATGGCTTAAGAGAATCTCATGGTAAAGGTACATTTTGGAGTGCAGAAAGTGGAGTGAGGAGTAGTAGCATAGCATGTGAAGTAGGAGCAATCCACTCCAGGTAATGGGGGGGGGTGATAGTTGTGCTACCTGAGCCCCTGTTGAATGGAGGCCTGTGCCACGTTTGGTGGAGGATGGGCTCTCCCACCCCCCTAGGCTCCTAACAGTTGCGAACAGCGGCCCTGAAAGCACTTTGACGGTGTGTGCTATGATGCAATGATATGGCATCAGCACCGAACCACTTCCCTGGTGCTGTGTATTGCTTCAGGTGAGTAAGGGGGTGCCTCATGGTGCAGGGGGGGTGGCATCCACCATAAGCAGTGCCCACGCTGGCAACACCATTGGTGAGGAGAAGAGTGAAGAGAATAGGTGCAGCACAGACCAATAAGTAGGCAGCCACAGTATCATTTCAATCATCAGATGGCCAAGCACTCAAGCAATAGTCACATTCATTGGTTGCAATTCAGAATAATTGAAATCAATGGAATTTATCCACCTAGCCTTTAAATTCCAGCTGATTTCAGAGACCCATGATGGCAACAAACAGAACTCATAATTTTGAAGCTGAGGGTCAGGCCTGGTTAGTACTTGGATGGAAGACCGCCTGGGAATACCTGGTGCTGTAGGCTTATACCATAGTCTTTCGAGACTGAAGGTTGCCAACCATTTCTTTTCTGGCAAATTTCACCAGACCTGCCTTCTACATTAACTTCACCAAGATGCACTGTGTGCCTAGGGGCAGCCCCTTTGATTCAACAGGTTTCATTTTGTGTGTTGTGCCCTTCAACTCAGAGCATTTGCATTTCTTCAAAACAAGGTTTACTTTGCCCCAATCTTGGATGAAACAAGGAATAAAAAATAATATATACTGTAATGGTCTACTGTTATGGTCTAACAGAGACTAAACAGAGCTGTGGCTTTTTAATTTGGGGGAGGGAGATCAAGGAGGGACATGTTTGAGACATAAAGTTATGCATGGTGTGGAGAGTGAAGATAGAGATTAGTTCCCCCCCCCCTTTCATAATATTAGATTAAGGGGTTGTCTAATAAACTAATTGGCAGGAGTTTTAGGACAGACAAAAGGAGGCACTTCACTTCACCCAGTTCATCTGTGAAATTCTTTGCCACGAGATGTGATGGTGACTACTAGCTTGGATGGCTTTAAAAGTGGATTGGACAAAATTCATGGAGAGCAGGGCTATTTATTTAAGGGATTTTTATATCGCCTTTCTCAATATTTCTCAAAACACAAGGTGGTTTACATTGGTAGGTTGCTCATAAACCCTATTTTTTCAAATGGGTTTTTTATAATTATTTTTCTATATACAATTCATAGAACATTTCTCCAGAAGTCTCCCTTTCAATGAGTAGCTGTCATCCTGGCTGAACTCTTCCACTTTCCAAGCAGGCACCGGGATTCAACTCAGAACATTTGCATTTGTATTTCTTCAAAACAAGGTTTATTTTTCCCCAATCTTGGCTGAAGCAAGGAATAAAAATTAATATATACTGTAATGGTCCCCCTTCCGAAGATAGATGTCTATCTCTATAGATGGTGATGATAGGTCTGAATATGGCTTGACATTTCCAAGACATTCTTCTGAAAGCTGCTTCAAATGTTACAGTTCTCATGTGGAGGTTGCTGAAACCCAGTTCTGGTACACCACACAGGCAGGAAACATAACTTTTGTGATGTTTCTTATGGCATGAACCTGCCCCATTCTACAGAGAGCTTCCACACCAATCCTACTGGCTATCAGGAATGTTCAGCACTGGTACTGAAATGCTGAATGTGATCATTTGAGCATGCAATAGGAGGCGGGCAGCGCAATCCTAACTTGCTCTGAAACAGGCAGACTGGGAGGCCTGCACTGTATCCAGCGCAAGTTTGGGGCTGGCTGAGGCTCGGCCCGAGGTAAGGGGAAAAAATTCCCCTTGCCCTGGGGAGAGCTGCACCAGCCCCAATGGGTCTACTCAGATCCGCACCACCTTAAGAGATTGCGCAGGCAGTGGCATCACTAGGGTTCACGTCACCCAGTGCGGGATGCCAGCGTGTCACCCCCATGCAGTGGGAGGGGCAACACCCCAGGTGGTGGGTGTGGTGATGTACAATCACTCCGCCCCCACTGGTTTTTTGGCTGTACCTTTTGATAGAACAGAGAACACATTCTGCATGAAATTACGTATTGATTGATATATAACATGATGGTATTATTCCTCCAAACTGTGATTTTAGTGATTTTGGTCACTAGTGGTGTCCTTCTCAGGTGTTATTGGGGGCTGCATTCGTTGGATCAGGACCATTCTAGTGTCGTTGAATTCCTCTCAGCCTGCCCTTTCCAATAGACTAAGGCAAGTTCACCTACTTGCGAGTAAACACGCGATACGGCTCACTTTCACTTTCCATAGACATCTATGCATTTTTTTGTTCTCCAGTTTTTTTGGCCATAACTTTTGATAGAAAGGAGATATTTCACTCTGGTTTTTTGTATTGCATTCTGCTCGAAATTCCACATCCAAGGGTATATAATATGATGGGTTACTCCTAACCACCGCGATTTTAGCGTGTCACCCTGTGCGCGTCCCCCCCCTTGCGCGTCACCCCCTCCGTGCGCGTCACCCCCCCTGTGCGCGTCACCCCCCCTGTGCGCGTCACCCCTATGCGCGTCACCTGGTGCGGCCCACACCCCCCGCACCCCCCCAGCGACGCCACTGGGCACAGGTCCAAGCAGAATGGAGCAACCTAGAGTTGCTCTGTGCCAGCCGAGAATGGGGCTAAGATCTGGCATAACTGCCTGATCCAGGCCCCTCCTCCTGCTACCTAAATGAGCCTGCCCACTACCCACCCTAGTGGGCCAACCTCTGAATCCTCAGTAGCAGTGGCAATGTTATGCCCAATGTGTTTTCAGGGTAAATAAGGATGCCGTGGGAAGCCCAGTGCAGTGTCCCCAACAATCTGGCACCAGTACTGAAGCTCATGTGTCTGAAAACAGTCCCCACCACAAAATCCCCTTCTGTGTGGAATGCTTACATATCAGAGGAAAAGCTTCTAGATACTTGATATACAATTTGCAACATCAAATTCTGAGTAGGGAGTGAATTAACTAGAGTTCCAAGGCAAATCCATTCTCTGCAATTTGAAACACAGGTTTAGTAATGCCTGTGGATGCCATCATTGGCCACAGCCAGCCACCACCCTCCTCTCACTAGAACTGCCGGATAATACTCAGCACAGAAGCACAGACTGAATGGTCTTACAGATTTATTTTTCATTGGTGCCAGGTTGTGCTAATTACTGATCTGGAACATCTCTAAATTCAATCTCTTTTTCAAAGGCCTGATTGCCTGTGCTTTGGGTGGGTAGCAGAGTCCCGCCTTCAAAGCAGAAAAAAGTGGGCCTGAAATTGCTTTCCTTTCATCATTGGGAATGGTGGTGGGAGGGAAATAATCACCAACATTTGCATTTTTGCCAGATGCTTGGAGTCCTTTAAGCTTCCCTAGCCTATTATATTGTTATATATCAAACCTCAGGCTATCCTATTACACTAAGGAAGCAGAGAAGGACTTTGTGCAAAATCTCAGCAGCTGGACAGATCATGTTTGGAATGCTGGTCCTGTGTTCAATAGGTATTATTAAATGTATAAGACACCTCCTTTTTCATTTACTCACTAGTTACTGTTGCCCCCCCCCCCCCAAAAAAAAAAAAAAAATGTGTTAACAACAGGATTCAACTGAATATTCTCCAGTTTTGATTTTCAGGATGAAATAGAGGCAGCCTGTGTTAACCCACAGGTTTGGAAACCATGGATTTGATCATCCGCAAGTCGTGAACCCACAGGTGGGTTCAGCCTGTACCCTCTTGGAGGCTATGGGAGCTGTGTTCCTGTCACCTCTGGAGGGCCTTCTGAGGGCCAGGGATGCCTGCCCCGCCCTCAGAAGATAAAAAATCACTACTTCCAGTTTTTGTCTGGAAACTGGAAGTAGTGATTTTTGGCCTGGGGGGGGGGGTCTCACAAAGCCTTCTGAGGTCCAGGAAGGTGTCCCCAGCCCTCAGAAGGTCCTCCAGACTGTAGCTGTGTTACAGTTAAGTTTGGAGAATTTGGGGGCCTTAAATCTGCAGATTTCAGCATCCGAATGGGTTCCGGGAACCCCACGGACATTAAGGATTGTCCTATATAATCATTTTGGTGAGGATATAATTTTTTTTTCTTGGTAAAAAAGAAAAAAAGCCATGTAGTTTGTTTCCACACTTTTTTTGCAGAAGGGCAACGTTATATCTCTGACACTGTGCCAGAGGCTGGGAGAAAATTTACCTAACTATATTAGAGATGGAACTTATATGAATGAATGCAAGTCTTTCAATAGTTCCAGGCCTATAAAAGGCCTTGCACAAAGCAAGGCTGGCCTTTCCTTCGCTGCCACTGCTGCTTCACAGCTAGCAGAGGAGGGAGCCCTTGGCCCACAGCTCATGCAAGAGGTCAAACAGTTGGTCCTAGTGCTGACAGCAGTTGCGTCAGGCCAGCATGGGCATCAGGCCAGCATGACCTTCAGCAAGTGTCTGACTGGCCAGAGACTCATTGGAGACTGGAAGCTCCTTGCAGGCTGGATTAGGGGTCCCCGAGGGCTGCAAATGGCCCCTGGGCCAGGATTTAGGCACCCCTGGAGTAAACTGAAGGTAAGTAATTATTTGCAAATGAAAACTGAAGGTATTTTTACATACTTTTTTGTAAGCCCTGAAGCCATCTATGGGTCTCCTCAGACATACAGCACCTAATTCGGTGGCATATATCAGAGGAAAGAAAAGGGCTGGGAGGTTTTAAAAAGCATTGGTGTTGGATCCTCCCTCTCCTTTCCCTAGTTCCTCCCACAGAATACCCTTGTCCTCCCCCTCTCCACCTATGATCCACCCCTGCCACTGACTTACTGTTGCTGGAGACTTCCAAAAGGCTTCTGCCATGTGACCAGCACCATTTATCATGCCCAGCAGTGTCCAGCTGCACCCTGTAGACATCACATTTAGTGACATTTCGTAAGTCAGGTTGCACTGCCAGAACGCAACTGTAGAATTGGGCTGTTAGATATCATAGAAGGATCTTGGCCATGGGAAGGGCAATGTTAAGTAGTATAGTGGAATTTAAATGCTGTTTTCATTCCACTTGTAGCAAATTGTTGAAAGCAATCCTTCAGCAGGGCAAAAGAGTGTGGTGCCCTTAGGCCCTGTGAATACACACCATTTAAAAGTCTTCTTTGGTCATATTATTTTACCTGGCTAATGCTGCTTTATCCCTGGGTTAGTCATATGGATGCCATATGAAACTGGGCCTATGTTGTGCACACAATGGCATCACAACATGGCATTTCCCATTATCAAATGTTGAAATGTGTGGGTGTAGATTGTTAACCCGCAGGCTCAAAATGTGCCTTATTCACATCGCTGAGTTCCTGATCTGATTGGGCCTCTGACGGAGAACCAGGTGGAATGTGTCATCTGCGACCCCTTTGGAAAATGTATCGTCAACATTACAAACAACTGCTTGGGAAAAAAGATAGAAAGTGCTAATGAAAGCTGGACTGGCAAATGAAACATGCAGTTAGATGGCTGCACAGTTGATTGCCATCCCAAAGCACATCTGTGTTTTCTTAATCTTCATTCATAAAAGTTAAAGTCATTTCCTTACTAATACAGATGTCATTCATCATTAGGAATATCAGTTCTAGGGCAGTATGAGTAAGTGGAAATGCCAACACAAATTCACTTAGGCTACTCCTGGAACTTAGATCTCCTTGGCATCATTTTTCTTGATGAATATCTCTGTCAATTAGCTGGCATCTGGGTTTGTCCACATTTTCCACAAACTCGGCTGAACTTTTAAGTTTATTGCCAAAAGCCTGTTCGTCTATGTAGAGTTTTCTTCCCAGTAAACATATAGAATCAATCTAAATAGGAGAGGTTTTTTTTAAAAAAAACTTAAGAATAAAACATACTCAGAACTTTTATTGCTGTTTTGTGACCACGCCACAATCTCTTTACTGCCCGTTTTTCTGTCCAGTCGCAAGAAAAGATCTATTTAATAAGCAAGAGTACTTCTTTGTTTACTGCTTTTTCTCTGTATCCCCCCCCCCCCGTACGCGTGGGGGAGAGTGACTGAGGGCTATGCTTCACATAGTTGCTAGTCAACCAAAGCATCTCCCACAATAAATCTGTTAGTTAAGATGACACAAGACTCTGCTTTGTCTTTGTTGCAACAAGCTAACATGACTACCCCTTTAGATTTTTTTTTTTTTAGTGCTGTAGATGTTTATGTGCCCTGACATAGCAATGGCTGAACATTCCTGGATTTCTTCACTATAAACTTGGGTTGTCCACTTGGAGAACACTTAGAAAAGCTCAAGTCTTTCTGAATTTGGAAAAAGCAAGCCTGACCTGCCCCCCACTTCTCCCAGATAATCCCTCCATCCCATGTGACAAATGGCAGGGGTGGGCTGTGAGCAGAGTGGGGGAGGACTGGGCACGGAGGGAGAGGATTGGGGCAGGGATCAGGACCAACTGGGGTGTTTAGGGTGAACAAAAGACTCCTCTTTGTCTTTGTTGTAACAGGCTAATATGACTAGGGTTAAAGGCATGGTGGGTGGCAGATATCAGTGGCAGCTGCAGTGCAAATATCCTATGCGCCCATGACCTCAACGCACTCCTTTGGGCCCACTCAGACTTGGACCTTTGAAAGAGGTGGCACAGAGCTGAGATGACCCATTGGTGGGGACCATGGCATGGTGGAGAAGGTAAGTAAAAATTTATTTTACTTACCTCTCCATCGCATCCTGGTCCTCAGGAGGGCAGGCCCATAGCATCTAACAGAGCCCACACCAAAGCCACCACACACTATTTGCCAGTTGAAGATTGGGCTGGAATGGATTGGGCTGTAAGTGAAATTTCCTAGCAACAACAATGGATTTGTTGAGGATCATTGACTCTTTTGGTATACTTTTCATAACATACCTTAGTAGTGAAGCACTTGGGAGCAATATTTTGACAGTGCTGAGACCTTATAAAACTGGTGTGGTTTGTGAGAGTTCAGTTCAATATTTTTAGAGTATGTAGCTATTTTGATGGGGCTAGTTGTTGCGCTAAGTCACTGCATCATCTCCCCGGCCCATGTGGCGTTTGTTTACACATTACTGGCATGACATGGGACTGCACCATGGGGAAGCAGCTTCCACACTGTGGAGGCGACATCTGATTCAGCATTCAGTCACTGCGATAGAGGTGGACATGATAAATCAATATTCTTTAGAGAGAAGCAAAAGGTTTGTCAAAGGATATGTGTGTTGTTTTCACAGTGGGAAATCCTTAAACATGGGGGAGGGGGGGAGAAAAGAATAAGCAAGAAAATTCACTGAAATGTTGCCCCATATAGGCATTTTTGCATCATTTCTCATGATGTAATTGTCTTCAGATGCCCCAATGTATCAGTGTATGTTGCCTGGAGATTTACAAACCATGAAGTACAAAGAAAGTTTAATGAACTGAATCTTGCAGCAACAAGCCTAGCAGGTATGTGAGGAGGGTAACTTGTCAAAAGCCTTAGTCCTTAACAAGCTTCAAAAAAAACACATTTCCTTTCCTTTGGGGGGGGGGGCATGTTCTCAAAGGTGTTTTTTTGTTTTTTTTAAACCTGTCGCAACTACCTGGATAATGAGTATTTCTGGAAGGTAATGTTCATTTTTTCTCCATTGGTTATAACAAATCTGATGTTGAAAACTTATTAGTATTCCATGAAACCGTACAAAAAGACAAGATACCTGCTGCCATAAGGAAAGTGAAATGGAACTTTCTAAAATCATAATGGTGATGGGTGTAAATGCTCAGTATTCATGTCTCATATTGCTTCTCTGTTTGATGCATCTCTCTCTAGTGACCCCACCTCTCCATCTTATTCAGATTGTGTTCCACATTCCTCAAGCCTTTTCCAACAACCTGTACAAAAAAGGTTGCATGGTGACCCCAGCTTTTTTATGAGGAGCTCTAGAACTCCTAGAGCTCCTCCTCTGTCCCATTTTCTTTTGCCACCAACTACAGGAGATATGATTGCTTTCATGCCAAACAAAGTATTGGCAATTGATTGGATTTGTTTTTTTTTTTTTTTTTTTGCCACCATTGATCATGAACTAGCACTTGTTGGGGAGGGGATGTACCTCAGTGCTTTGTATGCTGAAGGTCCCAAGTTTAACCTTTGGCATATCCAGGTACAACATAAGAACATAAGAACAACCCCACTGGATTGTCCATCTAGTCCAGCTTCCTGTATCTCACAGCGGCCCACCAAATGCCCCAGGGAGCACACCAGATAACAAGAGACCTCATCCTGGTGCCCTCCCTTGCATCTGGCATTCTGACATAACCCATTTCTAAAATCAGGAGGTTGTGCATACACATCATGGCTTGTACCCCATAATGGATTTTTCCTCCAGAAACTTGTCCAATCCCCTTTTAAAGGCATCTAGGCTAGACACCAGCACCACATCCTGTGGCAAGGAGTTCCACAGACCGACAACACGCTGAGTAAAGAAATATTTTCTTTTGTCTGTCCTAACCCACCCAACACTCAATTTTAGTGGATGTCCCCTGGTTCTGGTATTATGTGAGAGTGTAAGAGCATCTCCCTATCCACTCTGTCCATCCCCTGCATAATTTTGTATGTTTCAATCATGTCCCCCCTCAGGCGTCTCTTTTCTAGGCTGAAGAGGCCCAAACACCGTAGCCTTTCCTCATAAGGAAAGTGCCCCAGCCCCGTAATCATCTTAGTCGCTCTCTTTTGCACCTTTTCCATTTCCACTATGTCTTTTTTGAGATGTGGCGACCAGAACTGGACACAATACTCCAGGTGTGGCCTTACCATCGATTTGTACAACGGCATTATAATATTAGCCGTTTTGTTCTCAATACCCTTCCTAATGATCCCAAGCATAGAATTGGCCTTCTTCACTGCCGCCGCACATTGGGTCGACACTTTCATTGACCTGTCCACCACCACCCCAAGATCTCTCTCCTGATCTGTCACAGACAGCTCAGAACCCATCAGCCTATATCTAAAGTTTTGATTTTTTGCCCCAATGTGCATGACTTTACACTTACTGACATTGAAGCGCATCTGCCATTTTGCTGCCCATTCTGCCAGTCTGGAGAGATCTTTCTGGAGCTCCTCACAATCACTTCTGGTTTTCACCACTCGGAAAAGTTTGGTGTTGTCTGCAAACTTAGCCACCACACTGCTCAACCCTGTCTCCAGGTCATTTATGAAGAGGTTGAAAAGCACCGGTCCCAGGACAGATCCTTGGGGCACACCGCTTTTCACCTCTCTCCATTGTGAAAATTGCCCATTGACACCCACTCTCTGCTTCCTGGCCTCCAACCAGTTCTCAATCCATGAGAGAACCTGTCCTCTAATTCCCTGACTGTGGAGTTTTTTCAGTAGCCTTTGGTGAAAGGAAAAACAGGGAAAGACCCTTTTAGAAATCTTGGAGAGCTGCCACCAGTCAGCATAGGCAGATTGAGCTAGATGGACCAGTGGACTGGCTCAATATAAGGCAGATTCTTCCATTCCGAACTCTGACCACACAGGAGATATAAGCTACAATTCTATACGCACCTACCAAGAAATAAGTCTGATTAAATTCAGTGGGGCTTATGTCTGGATAGATATGCATAGGATTGCACTGTTGGTGAATTTATCATGAACAAGGAGTACAAACCATTGTTAAAGCAATGATAAGGACCCTGAATAAATTCAATCCATTCAAATATTGACTTTGGCTCTTCCTTTAGTGACAGTGATGGCCTGAGAAACTAATTGCCTCCCAATTGCCTCACCCTCCTTGATTGTATGGGACTGGGTTCCTTTTTTATAT